>NW_021680458.1:675950-677683 GCF_001412515.2 Diachasma alloeum | reverse complement strand
TCCCCCATTGTTCAGAAGTATCCGTCTAAATGCCTGGGTTACTATCTTTGCACTCTTATTTGTCAGAGGTTGTACCCATGCATATTTACTGAGAACATCGATGACTACTAACATGTAGAAGAATCCGTCAGTGTATATTGATATAGCACGAAGATCAACTACATCAGCCTCCCAAACAGCGTCAACTTCAGAGACGTTATATGAACGTCTATTAAAACGATGACGTACCATCTTATGCATATTGTACGCATCCTGGCTCTCCAGCCAGTTCCTGACATCATTACCTCTGTGAATGTTTTGGAGGTTACGTGCGCCAGCAAATGCTGCAGGGTGATTAGGGTTGTAATAAACGTTCTCAAAACGTTTCATTTTCTCAGTTTTATCCATCGTATTTTCAGGGACCCACCGTTTTGAGTATTTCCGATACTATTGTACGACTCGTCACTGTCTTCTTCTTCTTCTATAGGATTTATAATCTTCTGATGTCGACGACTGTTTCCTCGAGGTGTAGACGTCTCTATATTGAGAGTTGACTGTAACAACTCTTCGTTACCAATGAACTCCCGAGGAACATTATACGATTTTAGTACATTCCCAAATAACTTTCTGCCAACTGCAATCTTTTTCTTTCGTGACCATATGGCCTCATTAATAAGATCTACTATATTTGAATTCTTGATAAGTTTCCCGTTGATGCTAACCACACCTTCTCCGTCCCAACATATAACCTCTCTTGGCATTGTCTGTAGTTTGCGTAGGAGTGCTGCAGCATTCTTTCGGTATCTTTTCGGCACACTTTCAATTATTGATCTTGATTCAATATTATCGTCAGTGTAATCATACACACGAGAACTGGAAAAACGTGGCCGAATCGGTGAAATTTGAGCATGTTTTTGGTAGGTTGATTCTTTCGGGCTATCAAGTCTCAGANGTAACCTTCTAGCTCATTTGTCAAATCACCGAGAAATTTACCGCATTCTGGTTCCCACTCACCGTCTTTTGATACAAATATAATGGAATCTGTATCACAATATAGAACCCTCTCTTGCAGTCTCTCAAAGTAACTGTACAGTTTGTGACGAGCCTGTGCTGTTGTGTAGGNGCACCAATCCTGTCTTCTGGAACAAGTATCATTTTCCGCGCATATTCCATCTCTTTTGATTGTTTCACTCTTACTATTTACTAATAAGGTTTGAAATCAAAGTACCTAGTATAGGTGCTAGAAGCAGCGGGAGGAACCCCCCTCTCTGAATGATAATCTTCTTCTTTTTTGATAGGCACTTTTTTCCAACAGCCAAATCACGAAGTACTTTTTTATATGGTTTCAATTTAAATTTCTGAGATTTACANCGGGAAGCAACCCTGTGATTACCAATTCAGGGTTATTTATCATTTCTAATCATCTTTGCCTTGTCGCAACTATTTCAGTTTGCGGTAACTTCTCTCTCTANTTCTTCTTTTTTGATAGGCACTTTTTTCCAACAGCCAAATCACGAAGTACTTTTTTATATGGTTTTAATTTATCTTTCTGAGATTTACCGATTGGTATATTACCGCGTAAGATGTTTAATGCACACTCACATATACAACGTATTAACCCCGTATCAGCTTTTCTAAGTAATGCCTGCCGCTGTTCTTTATTCGAATGACAAAGCGCTTCAAGGACAATTGTCAATTTCTTATTGGGCGTACCTCGCGCCGCCATGGTATAAGGAAAACTGACACGTCTGTGT
>NW_021680458.1:675155-675930 GCF_001412515.2 Diachasma alloeum | reverse complement strand
TCTCTCTCTGCCCAAATTTACCCCAAAATGCATTGAGAATCATTTTCGCTAAAGCTCTATACCCTGGATTACACTCTATCTTATGTTTCTCTAGTAAGATGCCTTCCTTCGCAAAATATTCTTGTATATAAGCATCTTTAGCTTCATCTGTTGAACAACCCTGCGGGTAGTCGGAGGCTTCTTGCTTTTCTTTTAAGAAAGTGTCTACATATTTGTTGAATNGATTGTTTCAGATCCAGCAGTATATAACCATGCGGCCGTGAGGTGGCGTCTAGGTAGGCTTCTTATAAAAACCTGGGGTTGTCAGGATAAACTTGTCTCGCGAGGTGCTGAATTTGTGCACGATCCCGAGGATTCTTGAAAATCACAATGTAATTAGAATTCAGAGAAATATCTCTTTGACCCCGCCCCTGGTGAAATATATTCTGTGNTCTACGTAAACTTGGGGGTGTCCTATTGGGTATTTACCAGTTTTGTTGACAAAAGGGTACAGAGATGTAACATCAAGATATTTGATCTTTTCTGTATTTGCGATATCGTAGAGGGTGACATAATTTTCTGTACGGCCGCCAAAGAAAGCATCACGATGATTCAATTCTGCATTTTTCATTAAAGGGTGATTGTTTCCAAAATCGCGGTCTTGANCGGACATGAAAGATAGGTATTGCAAAAATGTTTTGACAAAAACTGTTTTTCCGCACCCCGTGTGGCCACTTATTATAGACGTCCATGGGTATTTCCAATGCGTATCCATGATCGAGACTGATGGTGAAGA
>NW_021680458.1:648135-675135 GCF_001412515.2 Diachasma alloeum | reverse complement strand
GCCGCCAAAGAAAGCATCACGAGGATTCAATTCTGCATTTTTCATTAAAGGGTGATTGTTTACAAAATCGCGGTCTTGTACGGTATTTTTTAATTGATCATCGAACGTGCACTCCCACATTTCTATCAAAGTGTACCCGAGACGGCGAATCTTATTAGCTGTCAGCATGGTACTTTCATACCTGGTATCAAGTGAGTCTCCTGCACGTAACTCCCTATGTCTGTTTATTTTNTGACAAAAACTGTTTTTCCGCACCCCGTGTGGCCACTTATTATAGACGTCCATGGGTATTTCCAATGCGTATCCATGATCGAGACTGATGGTGAAGAACCATGGAGATCACGTTTTTATACACAGTAGCGACTATAACGAACAAAAAGAATGAACAACACTGTAGATAGGATTCACATATNCACCCGTGCCAAAAACATCCGTAAAATTGGAAGACACACTTCTGCTGATTTTCATTCTCGCAATAGCCATCGATCATAATACCGCATGGCAATCGGTATTCTTTAGCGTTACCTGCATGGATAATACGGTTTCCGGAATGTCTTTGCTGCAACAATGCAACAATGGACAAATACCTGTGTTTTTTAGCAGCATTTCACGAAAAATGATACATGCCCGTCTCAGAATGGTAAGATCCATTCGGCAGTAGAATTCTAGCTCTTGTTTGAAATTAAAACGTAATTCTCGTTTAATTTTTCGTTGTGCCATTTCAACAATTTGTCGCGGTCTTTCATGAACATGGTGTCGGGAGAAAAATAACTCAAGTCTGGTAACGGTCCTACGTAATCAATATTTTCAGGCACATTGAAGAAGTGCGGAAAATACCCTTTGGCTATATCATTATCAAAATCGAATGATTTGGGTAATGCTGACAACGGCATGTGAAAGTAATTGAAGCTATCCACAAAAATTATGTTACCAACACGCATCTGCATTATTTTTGTACCGTTTAAAATAACGCTCGGGAGTCGTGTTCTTTTGATGTTGACTAGATAACGTAAAACAAATTGTGCATCGAAGCTACGCGCGTTGTGCGCAATACAAATTACTTTATCAGTTGAACGATACTTGGCAAATGCAATATCCACTAACCCGGCAACTGCCGTGTCTTTATTCTGAAACACATACTCGCGCTTCCCGCAGCTACGGCAATTTTTATCTAAGTTATTGTCGTGACAACACTGTGTACATACTTTTTGTACTACGGCAAAACTAGGAATGTGCAATTTTGTATCAGCATCACCAGGGACAGTGAAATTCTGTTGTGTCTCAAAATCGTAAAATATGAAAATCGTTCGTTGCTGCTTATGCGTCTTCAGTGGTGGCATATAGCAATGGTGATTTATTTCACGGTTACACCCGCACGCTCGACAGAATACTATACCGCACTCATGTTTTTTGTTTTGTTTCCCTAGTCGAATCACTCTGAAACATAGTTGACATACTTTAAGGGAATCACAGACACTCATGTCTGAATTTTTACCTTTCAATTTTCCCGATCCCTTCTCCAAATATCTTTCAAGACATTGCTGATTAAAAAACCATCGGTTACAGACATTGCAAACTATACGCTGCAGGCTTTGACAGATCGTCTCACCCTTGCACCTAGGACATTTCCCAGGGCATCGGTGCTCAATGTTATCTGTGAATGTTCTGTTACACACCTCACAGAAACCGCGGCCTGCAATAGCTCCTTGTAAGTTGAGAATCGGTTGGAAATGATTTGTGCGTTCTTAATATAAAATGAATAAAGTATGTTTAATCTCCACATATCTTTCTTTAACCCTCTGACGACCATCAAAGACAGGCAAACCGCCTTTGCCAAAAGTTAAAAATTCATAGACTACGATGGCTGTCTTTCGTTGAAGATAGTAATTTTGAAATGCATGGAGTTCTGTGATTCCACTACCGTTTCGGGGGGTCGTGGCACCGCTAAGTTGCATTAATTTCACTGCCTCTTTCCGCTGAGTATCACGAGTCTTATTAATGATTGCGTTCCATCGCCTCTGCACATTACCCGTTCGAATTTCTGCACGTTCAGCATGGAGCTGAGCAACAACTAGAGAACGCGGTAAGCAAAGATTATCAATGTTCGAAATAGTTAGGATAGATCATTTGAAAATGTCTTCGTGCGTGAGTTTTTTTTGCCCTGAACCTTCAACACCACTGACTATTGCCGCNGCTGAGCAACAACTAGAGAACGCGGTAAGCAAAGATTATCAATGTTCGAAATAGTTAGGATAGATCGTTTGAAAATGTCTTCGTGCGTGAGTTTTTTTTGCCCTGAACCTTCAACACCACTGACTATTGCCGCTGTAACCACAATATTATCTGACGTGGTTAGTCCGCCTGTACTCTGTGAAATACCTTTGACGATGGTCCACAAATCATTAGCACTACAATTACGTGCATCGCGAAAACGTGACCAGACAGGACCGTGATTTAATCTATCGAAATTGATTGAAAACCCGACGTGATCGTGAGGTTGACATGTCGCAGTTACATGAGTTGTTATATCACGAAAGGCCCCTTCTACCCACTCTATCATGTTTGTGTTAGCAGGAGGGTCCAATATCTTAATAACACATTCCTTACCTTTCATCTTAAAATTATGGTATTTTTTACATGACTCAGCGATGATTTCGAAACGGCGTCCTGGGGGATGCGTATCCTCGTGAGGGTTTGATTCCTCCTTGTATTCTCCATTTTGACATTGGATCACTGTCGCAGATCTCGTCATAGCTCCTCCTATTTGGCACCCTACAAGAACCACAAGTAGTAAAGTTAATTCGAATAATTTTAATGTATAATATCTCACCTTTGATTAATTTAATGTGTTCATTCTTCCCCTTTCTCATAAGTATAGTAATGATATCCAGAAATGTCTAGAAATAATATCCAAACAATTGTGCGCGTGAGTAAATGGAAACTACACGATTGGCAATAATCTATGAAACGAAAATTCATCATCATACCACTAATGTTTTGTTCTTCTTCATTATTATCCTCTCGCAGCCCACGGATAGCTGAAAAGTTCTCCAAGTTGACTTGACAGCGACGTAGCATCCTTGCCTCTTCCTCCTCAATACCGTCGATAAGTCCTCATCGCTATCTGAAGATTAACATGAAGCGCATTCATACACGTCTGTAGGGTCTGTCTCCGGTATTCGTGCTCGTCTGATCATGTCGTACCGTGCTTCTCTTCTTCTTCTCAATTCCAATCTTCTTTCTAGTGCAACGCTGTGAGATATCAATGAATCATCTTCACTATCCGTGTCACAATATTGTTGCATGCCAGAAAGCCCTGGCTGCGGTGAGTGTGAGAGAGAATTAACAAGAGGTGTGGCGTATCTTTTCCGTTTTATTGGTCCTGCGAACAGTGTATCCTCAGCAAGGCGTTTTTGGTGTTGAACGATGACCTGATCATCTTCGTTATCATCTGAAGATGACGAGTCTTCGAGACCGTGTTGTTCCTTTATTTCTAAGTAGAGAGCATGTAAGGATTTTATGGTATCCGCCAGGAGATGGACAAATGAACAAAACACAATACTTACGTTTGGAATGCTCGAAAAATAATGATAAACACTGGGCATCTCGTTTGTGGGAAAACTGAAGAGCACACGTGACCACCGGCAAAATTGTTCTATCTGCTGTCAAAAGACCCTGGTGATACGCTTGAGATAGCACGCGACAGGGTGTATGACAAACTATCCGCTCTAATATCCTGTTCAATGTTGCACGAGATAAACTATCCCAAATTTCGTTCGTTGATCAAAAAAGAATTCCTGATATGGCGGTACTCTATCCCAAATGAACTCAATCAACTGTGTTAAGAAATACAGATACCGCTTATTTTTTCGATAATCTTCGCGCTCCATTATGCCCGTTTCGTATGATGCTCTCTTTCAGGCGTAAAGACTACTAGTGACGAATTCAAACGGGTATTCGCAGAAATATAAGGCTTCAAAAGAGTTGCAATAGCATATCAGTTTTCTAAATATGTCCTTCGAATCAAACACAAAACTGCAACTTTAAGAACACGTGATGCATGGATCAGCAATTGAAAACCGTCGAAAATCACAACCGGTGAGTCACGGATAGAGTTATATGCTTGTGCCTTCTTATGATGCATCAGCTGTCAGTTTTGTAAATTTCTCTTAGGACAAAGACAAACCATCAAAACTGCAAATTTTATAACACGTGATGCATCGATCAGCAACTCGGAGACACTAAGTTTTGTAAATTTCTCTTAGGACAAAGACAAACCATCAAAACTGCAAATTTTATAACACGTGATGCATCGATCAGCAACTCGGAGACACTAAGTTTTGTAAATTTCTCTTAGGACAAAGACAAACCATCAAAACTGCAAATTTTATAACACGTGATGCATCGATCAGCAACTCGGAGAGGACAAAAAAAAAACATGATAGAGTTACACTCACGTGTCTTTTGTGATGACTCAACGCCAACACCCGTAAAATTTTAAGGAATCAATCTGAGTGAAGCACCCACTACTATTGGCTGATCTCCTAATTACAACTACATGATTGATAGAACCGTGGGGGAGGGAGTAATAAGTGTGAATAGTATATATTTGAGGAATTCCCAAGAATTATCAGTACCCCGCCAACAGTTGTTGTGTGTCCGTGGCTGAGTTTCCTGTGAGATTTGGAGAAATAGAGGTATGTAATTAATTTACAAGTTTCGTTCATAAGATTGGTTCCATTTTATGATATAAATTTGTGTTCATTTTTTATTTCAAACGATCTTTTTGAAAAAAATGGCTGAGAGAAGTATCAACAAAATCGCCTGATGTGAGACTCTCCCTGTTAAAAGGATTGGTGATCTAATTCTGGGTGTGGATTATCAGATTACTGCATTCAAAAGTGTCAACACCAAATATGGTAGAAGAATCGTAGCTACTCTGGGTGCTGAGCATGATGTTTTCCTCCCCGCATGTGTATCTGCAGCACTTTTTGACGATCACGCACATCTATCATAAGACATTACTTGTAGAGGGTCATTTATCTATACGTTTTCTGGAGGGTCCGTATCACCCATGCGAATTCATATATAGAGAAATGTAATTATATATAGGTCATCCATAAAAACTGATTCTGTAATAAATGGGTATATACATATACATATATATATATATATATATATATGAAGAAAAATATTTTTGCCTGTAGTATATTCACTATCCAAACCTCCCATGCATCCTCTCAACGTCTTCATTACATTTGTCGTGGGTGATGATGCATAGGTATATCACTTTTTCTGTTTACGTGGATTGAAAGATAGAGAAAAAGAATTGACACGTTTTTTGCTGACACCTCAAATTTGAGGAACTCGTGGTACTAAGAGACGTCTTCGCGTATGTCGGCCATTTAGACGTTCATCAAATTCGGTGGTATACTGTTCTCTGCCTGTCACATTTTTGTTTTTGATGGATTTGGGGACAACACGGAGATCTTTGAGGCTACGAAGAAGAGGACGGTGTGTGGTTGAGCAATACAAGGCTGACTCAACGACAAAAAAGTGGAATTTTCAGTTTAATAACGAGGAGGTACCTATTGAAGCGGTAGTGGAGGAACTTGAAAGAGCCCTTAACAACGGTCGTGAACACATTACGTGCGACGGGACACTATTCGATACGAAAGGCAAGTTTAAAGCTTTGATTCGAGAGTTGAGACGTGATATAAGGGACAATATAGAGTAATTGTTCCCACACCACCCTTGAAAAATGCGTGTGATTGGCAAAAATTTGCAATACCCGCGTGGCTGTGCGTTCATACTCCAAAGCTACAGTGAAATTGGACAAAGAAAGTTGAATACCGTCGCGCATGATAACGGGCCGTGCGGTAATACCGGAGAAGCGTATGAAATCGAGTATTATGACGGTGACGTCAGACGTGAAGGGGTAGATGAGATCGAGGATCATCGGTTAGCGATTGGGAATGGTAAGGTTCAAAAGTTTGGAGAGAAATCCGTGAAAGTGATTCATGATTGTACGTTTATTTTGCAGATGAATGTCCTATTGATTTACCCTGTGTGAAACCGTGCTGGGTTTCTTTACCACGCCTAACCAAGCAACAGATTCTTAACTCCAAACTGCCAAAATTGAGGCGGTGTGCACCAAGGGAAAGGTGTGCATCATGCGTCAGGGGTCTGGAAGAGGAGCTAGAGAGGGAGTGTACCGACGTCGGTGGCCGAGTGGATTAGACACAAGTCTAGTGTACGAAAGGTTGTGAGTTCGATTCCCCGTGGAACCGAATTTTTCAACGGAAGGCTCCGGCGAGCGGGAGGTTGCTAATAGAGGAACCGCCTATACCGGCATGGGTTTTCTGTGGTNAACCGCCTGTACCGGCATGGGTTTTCTGCGGTTTCCCCATGCTACTTCTATGTTCTATAGAAGTGCGAATGCGGTACAGTGTAGAATCCACAGCCGCATGCATAGAGTTGGATAGAGTGCCGAATGGGACCCGAAAAAAGGGACTCCGAGGCAGTAAAAAAAAAAAAAAGAGAGAGCGTACATTGTCACCACCGCCTTTGAAGAGGGTGTGGCCGGTGACATCGGAGGATGCAGCGAAGAGGAGGCGCGGCAGGCCTCGAAAAATGCCCAAGCTCTCTCGGTGTCACAATAATTACCAATTATAATGTATATGATTTTATTTTAGACTGTAATAATTTGTTCTGTGTATTTAGATATATCAACCATGGGAAATAACTATTTACATTTTTTACGCGATTGTTAATCATCGACTTGATGAGAAATAAAGTTGTTAAAATTAAATTACGAGAATATTCTTATAAGAAAGAAAATGGTATCAACTCGTCTCTGCAGATGTCAGATTTGCAAGGTAAGCACATGTGGAGACGGCTAGTCTGACCTTCAAGAGCTAGTGTGTGTTACGGTGGAGAAGATGTCACAGAGTGCACGTGCAAAACTGCATGGTCAGCACATTGTTCCAGGGTGAGTAACCAACTCAACGGCTGTCTCCCCAAACCATATAATCATTGTTTCAGTCCTCAGTGAAGCGCGGCCGTGACGAGATCTTAATTATCGTCAAACATTTGGATTATTGTGTGTGTGTGTGTGTGTGTGATAGAGTGGGTATTTTTTTGTGACGTGTGTGTGTAATCATGCGTGTGACGGGGAAAAACTTTGTACCCTCCACTAGCACCGTCACCCCCCAGGACGAGCCGACACCATCCACCAGCGGGTATATCCCAAAACCATCGCGTCCCGCCACACCCTCCTCGGACACGTCGTCATCGTGTTCGGTCACTGATGACCATGATTGGTCCACCCTGATCAGGGGGTTCAACAGGGACCCTATCGCCATCGAGGCAGACCCGGACCCATACGAGTTGCGGGACGGATATGACGGACTGGACCCCCGATTCCCGGACCGCCGGTGGACTCTCCGGGTAGAGCAACCTCTCATTCTCTCAGCTGAGCATCTGGAGAATGATACTAAGCACCGGGGTCTCAGTGGATCACCCCAGCTGGGATGGTGGCAGAGGGATGGACCATTCCCGATGCTTATCGAGCCAGTCGATTACACCCAGGATTGCCTGGTTAGCTGGTCGGAAAAGGAGCGTCGCGAGCGCGACGATTGGGACGCCGAGGACGAGGATTTGGCCCAGGTGTCGCTGTTCGGGGAGTCCGATGAGGACGGGGAGTGGTAGTGTTGAAGTTTCTCTTCAGTCCCTATAGACCGACAGTACTAGTGGTTTAGTGACAGTTAGATTTAATGCATAAGGTGAACAATGAGGATTTTCGGATTTTTCGGAGCCCTGTGAGGAGTGTGCAGTGACAGGTAAAGTTTTCTTTTAATATCTTTTAATATGTAAAGTATTCTTTCAATATATTTTGTCCCCCGAATATTTGCTAAATATTGAGGCCTGAGGGCCGACGGTCCCCCAAAACCACTCGAGATTGGGATACGCGTCCGTAGTACACGTTTTACCCCCTCCGCTCACACACGTCACAGCCGCGTTATTCCGATCGGTGTGGTGGTGGGGTGCTATACTCACAAGCGGTGGTGGGGGGGAAAATTTTTGACCCCCAAATTTTAATTTCGTGGCCGAGGGACCAGCGGTTCTCCCGAAACCGCTCGGGGTTGGGGTACTCGTTCAGTATACGCTGTACCCTCACCGCGCACACACGTCGTAGCCGCGCTATTCCGATCGGTGTGGTGGTGGGGTGCTATACTCACAAGCGGTGGTGGGGGGGAAAATTTTTGACCCCCAAATTTTAATTTCGTGGCCGAGGGACCAGCGGTTCTCCCGAAACCGCTCGGGGTTGGGATACGCGCCCGGGTGACGCACCCGCAGCCACGCTGTACCCCACTCCTCACACACGTCGGAGCCGTGCTACTCTGACAGGTGTGGTGGTGGGGCCCTATCGACTTCAGGTGGGGGGCGCCATAGTAGTTCCCATACTACTTTCGTGCCCTTCCACGTCAATCTTGTGGGGTGGCAGCTTGGAAATCGGTGGACTTTTAGCATGCACTGGAATTTTTTAGTCCAGGAGTCTTTGGAGTTGGCTATTTTGCTCCTCTCCAGGTACCTTCAAGCCGTTACACACAGTTATGTGGCAGGCTCGGTCCACTGAGACAAACTTGAATGTTTCGTCAGGTTTGTCTTTAAAGAACCAGGATTGGTGACAGAAATCAATGAACATCCATGCTTCTCTCAAAAAGTCCAATCCCATTATGAAATCCTCAGACAGCGAAGCCATCCAAAGAATTTCAACCGTGACGGGTTGCCCCCCTAACACCAGAGGTATTTTAGAGGCCTCCTTTACCACTTCTAGTTGACTATTCGCCTTCTCAGTGTTATTCTCCTCGCACTGATGCCTAGCTCGCTCAGCTGATATCCCCGCTTCTCCAGCGAGGGTACGAGATGCCCCTGAGTCTACTAGAGTGCGTATTTTCCTCCCGTGAATTTCGATATTCACATGAAAGGCAAATGTCTTGCCTTCCTTCATCGCCTGATTGATAAACTCCAGATCAGAGCTCATTTCTGGCGGTGACAATGCAATGGGATCCGTCAGGGATTCTAGAGAGAATTTTTCCACTCTCCCCTCTTTTCGAGACTCCTCTGCAACTGCCGCGGGCATTTCTACCCTTTGTACAGCAGTTTCTTCGACCTCTGGGCTATGATTCTGCCCTGAGATCTCCCTTCCTACAGTTTCTGAGGAATTTTCCACCTCTTCCACTGGATTTCTCTCCATTTTCCCCGAGACTTCCGGCGGCGCAGACGAATTTTTGTCACTTACGCTGCCGGTTTCCCGTGTTTTGGACGGCATTTTGGGCACTCTGGCAAGTGCACGCCTTTGGCACGGCATCTGTAACAAAATACGGTTCGTTCGGCGGTGCAAAACCTAAACGTGTGGCCCACTGTCGCAATTGGGATACACCAACAAGTGCCTGGTGAAACCAGCATGTCCACCCCTCTCTGAGGGAGCATCACGTCTTTGCAAAAGGTGTACTGCTTCAGTTCCCTGCAACTCGAGCTCATCATAGATGACTTCTACAGTCTCTATGGGTTCGTTCTGCTCTTCCATCTCGAGTGCTCTCAGAGATGGCTTTTCATAGCCTCTGTGCTGCCTCGGGTCTTTATTCCCGAAGCTCGAGCTTTTCTGGACATAGCTCGGGTCTCGGTATGCGAAGCTTAGGCACAGGGCATGGTCTGGTTTTGGAGGGGGTTGCCACGTCAGCTCGGAGAGAATTAACTTCTCCTAACGTAAAGCGTGCCTCTCCAATTCTTGCAACCGCGACGCTGGGCCGAGGGTGTAGCCAACGATATACTTCGGCAACATATTGCTGTAGAAGTACGTCAGCTGCTTCTCCTCGGACCACAGAGGTCGAGTGCGTCCAAACAGGCCGTTCATATTTGCTATGAACAAGGGGCGTGTAGGGGCGTGTCCCTACACGCCTCTACACTACACTTTCCTTGTCGGCGGTCGGAAATTTCCTTGTGCAACGCTTGCTGGAAATTCATCGCTCCGAATCTTTCACGGAGGGCGCGGCATGCGTCTTCTCAAGAGAAAACCTCCACGTGGCGATACCACGTGAGGGCGTTCCCCTTGAGGACCCCTTTCAGGATCTTTACGAGATCGCTTTCCTTAATGCGGATTGCGTCTCTCGCGTCATCAATCGCGGAGATAATATCTTCCACGTCTTCATCTGGTTGCCCAGAGAACGTTATGCTCAACCTGGTTAAATAATCCAGGGCTTTACCGGACCTCTCATAGCGATTTTTACGATCCTCGCGGCCGTAAAAATCGCTCTCCATAGTACTCGACTCGGAGGCCTGCCTACGACGCTCTCTGCGGCGTGCGTATCTGTCATTTTCCCATAATCTTTTCCTAGGGCTGTTCGCCCTGGAGGATTTGTGGGAGGCTTCTTTTGAGGGTTGGCCATTGCTGGCCCCAATTCTCCACTCACTTCCCTGCTCAGTTTTTGTACCTGAGCAAGTATCTCCTCAGCCGTTAGAGTGGTGTTAGTTACCGTCACGCCCGGAATTCCTTCCGTTGGCATCGTAGCTTCACTAGCATTTCGGCTACTGGTTTTGCTGCCTTTTAGTCTCCCTCGCCGTCTGCGGGAAGGGGCTACAGCTCCTATCAGTCCTGAAGTCAGGAGCTGTTCCTGCAACCTCTTCGCTTCTTCAGCGAAGATTCTTAATATCGCCATTCGAGAGGCTAGATCCTCTGGTAACCTTTCGGCCCGTTGGCTTGCCCTGTCCTTCGGCAAGGGAAGGCTCCAATCCGTCGCCAGCGGACTGGTTGGCCCTTTGCCCTCTCCTCCTCCGAGAGCACCCCCTTTTTCTCTAGTTTAGATTTCGAGACTTTTTCAGCCGCGGATTCTCCACCACTACTCTCAGAGGTCGTTACTTTTCCAGTGCGACTCGTCTGTGTTTTCTGCGTGGCTCCCTTTTCGGGATCCATTTCTGAACCTTTCGGTTCGACCAGGATCTCAGGGGTTTTCTTCACCACTCCCCCTTCCGTTTGCTTATTCATCAAATCCTTCTTTGACGCCATTTCTTGCCCAGGGAGTCTTTCGTGAGTCCAGGAGCCTTATTCAACCTCTGCCTTCACGACAGAAAAGAGTTTTCTGGGAGCTCTGCAGCTCCTTTTATACTCTGCAGTCAAGGGTGTGGGGTCCTCCCTACTCTTGTTCCCTCTTCGAGTGGCGCCCCCTTCTTTGAGTCGGCGGCTACCCTGGAGACTCTTGGGGAATTTTATCGTGCTGTAAAAGCCCCTATCAATCAGCCCCTACCCAGGATCATCTAGTGAGTATTTTCGAACGAAAACTTACTAGTTCTGAGCGATTATCCATATTGCCCCTATCTTTTTCCGCCATTTCGGACATTTTAAGACATTTCTGGTGGTATTCCATGTCTTTTCGTCCCTCTTTTCCGCTCTTTTATTGTGCTTTTCTTTCTTTTGTATTCGAAAAACACCCCATTTCCCGCCTTCGGCGGTACTGTGGAGTGTTTTGCAACTAAAAGATCCCTCCTCGACGTTTTCGATATTCTTTCAAGTGAGGTGGCACCATCTAGTGGCATTTCTCACCAGCCAGTGCTTTCCTTATCAGCCGGTAAAGAAGATTTCTACTTTACCGACCGATATTCAACTGTGGTGGGTTACCGACATTGTTACTTTTTTCGGGAGGCGCTAGATGGCGCCTACTACCCGATTGGCATGCAAATGTGAATAATTTTTTTGTTTCGAGGCTTTCGCTCCTTTCCTTCGTCGGTTGTATACTTTCGTGGGCATACCGACGTATCTTTATCCTGGTCCTATTGCAAACCGAAGACTTTCCTACATTTTTGGGAAACAAAAGTGCGGCCGATACGGGGCAGAACAATCTCTGCTCTCATGTCCCTTCTTCCTGCAATTCCAGCACAGGCGTGCGGGAATTGGGAGCTGCTTGGCCACTCTGCGGGTCTCTTCTACACCGGGGGTGCTGTCGACGAGAGGAGATTCCTGGACCATCCTCTCGTCTTCAAAGGCCTTATTTTTGGGGATTTTCACCCCAAATGCCTCTGTGGCTCCCTCCCCTCCGAGCTGAAGCACTTGGGAGTACACCTCTCTCGCCTCAGCATACGGGCCTCTCCTCTCAGGGTTCTTCCGCCCTGGCTTCTTCTTCCCCTTCTCCTTCCTGCCTTTCGGCAGTTTCCCCTCGGCTTTGGAGCTCCTCTCCTTGGCCTCAGGGACCAGCGCTGGGGCTGCAAGGGTGTTCCTCGTCCTCGAGGTCGGCTCACGGGATTTTCGCCCGCGCTTCGTGACCCACGCCTAGGAGGATTTTTCGTCCTCGACTTCCATTGGCTGTTGGGGAGGAGGCGGCGGCACAGCCGACGTGGAGGGCCCCGGGTTGACTGGTGGCAACTGTGCAAGCATTGTTGCTATCAACTCGGGGTGCTCGACCAGTACGGCCGCCAAACTCCTCGCCAAGACGTCCTTCTCCTCCGGGGTTTCCACCCGAGTTACTTCTGCGACTGGAGACGGAGCTTTCATGGTAATCTCTACCATCTGTGACACCGCCTCCAGAGGCCCAAACGCAGGTGAGGGAATTTCACCCACCTCCTCGTCTATCGCCATCAGCAAAGCCATTGCGGCCTGCTCTGCCTCCGTCAATTCCCGATCTGTAATAGAAAGGGCCGTGAGATTTAATGAGGGGGTTTGCTCAAGACCATGCGGCACTGATGAACCGTCCCCCCTCCTTCCTTCCAGGGATTTTGCACCCTGGAGGTAATCTTCGGACTCCAGAGAGTCCGACTTACCTCTTTGGGCTCCTTCGGTGGTTTTCACCACCTTCTGCACCAAACTGTCCAACACTTCATCCTGCGTCTCTTACGGGTATTTCACCATGTGCACAGATTTTTTTTTCGTCTCCGTCGAGAAATTTTCACGTCTTGTCGCCTACGCGGTCAAAACGGAAAAGGACGCTTCTCGTGGTCATTTCCCCCAATTTCACAGGTGTTGGGGGTGGGGTGATTAGGGCGCGTATCAATTTGATTAATCGCCGCTGGTGATCCCCCCTAGTGACCTGGACTCCGACCTAAATTTCCATATTTAGGTAGTCCTTTTGAACACCCTTGATTTACATCAATCGGAGGGGTCAATTTCATTTTCCGCGCGATTTGTCCATCGCGTGGTTCGCCCTCGCGGGCGGAAACTGTACCGCCGACACCTGCAGTCGGTAGTCCTATAAGGATAGTCTTTTTTACCGGGCATCGAAAATGCGTCATTCAGCATTTTTGCGTATTTACGAGAGGAGAATTCAATTTTTCAGAATTCTTTTAGCTGCCCTTATTGGCTGTTAGGGGGTGAATCTGCTCTCTGACGTTGACCATCTCTCGGGGTCATTTTTCGATTGTACACATAAGGATGCTTTTTGAACAACTCTTTCGCAGTGTATCATGAAGGTCACAAGGAATGATGAAAATGCGAATTAGAACCGTCTCCGGGGGGTGAAATATGGAGGGTAAATTACCCTTGTGAAAATTCATTTTTCTCATCGAAAAAAAACTTTAGATGGCAATCCCATGGAATAAATTCCATTTGAAAAAGTAGAAAAAAATACACAATACTAGTTTTGTTTTTTTTTTAATCGAAATTTAAAACTTAAAAAATAAATTTTTCGTGAACTGCGAAATTTCAAACGTTTTCCTGTACAAAACGAAGCTTACGGCTAATGATGAGGGAAACCATTGGGACAGGATCCAGGAGTGATGTCGGGGAGGTTAACCACCCTTTGGGCGGGGGGGGGGGGAATTTTTTCTAATAGGGGAGAAAAAATATCGATGAGAATTTCACGAAACACATTTCGTTCGAAAGCATGAGACAATTCAAAGCACATCCTGCGATTCTTGTCCCCAAATTAAAATAGAAAGTAAAATACTTTTTTTTTATTATATACAAGTCTTCGATTTTTTGGTACATAAAAAAGATGAGTGATGAGTCTCTGGAAGTAACACTTGGAGGCTGAATAAACTTTCTGGGAGTTACTTTTAATTATATTAGTGAACAGAGTTCATTTGAAAGAGTAAAGAATAATAAGAAATATCGAAATTAGAACTACTTGTATCACAGTAACATAGTCCGAACTAAATGGTAAGGATTGAATGAAGATCCGATATGGAAAGGAAACAATGATCTTAGTAATCCCCAAATGATGGAATTCAGAATATACATTGATATTATTATAGAAGCTGAGACGAACATAATTCATTAATTATGTTCGTCTCAGCTATATTCACTCGGTCCATATGTCATCAATCACTATAGACATAACGTGAATACAGAGCCAGAAAATTATTTTTATGGTTTACTTTTGTTGTTTCAACCTTGGAGAGATGTTGATGAGTTGAAAAATGGTTGTGATACTTATCAAAAATCTTTCAACCGCCACAACTAACAATTACTGAACGTATATCAATACCACGAAAAGCTGGGAGAATTACAGAAAGGTATTGATGAAATGAATGCATTGGTCCAAAAAAAATTGGAGGATGACGTAGCTGAAACATCACAAAATTCTGCGGATATAGTCGAACACCGTAACATCACAGAAATTCAGAATTTAATGAAAGATTTCAAGGAAATTGACGCCCAAGCTGCTGAAAATATTGATCTCACTACAATGATAGGATGACTAAACGATGACTAGAAGCGGATATTTAACCACATTGCACATACTATTCAGTCCAAAAGTGGAATACTCAGATTGTATGTAAGAAGGTGGTAGGGGAAAAAGCTTCTTCATCGATGTCATTCGGTGTTGGATAAAGCGAGAATTCAATAAAGATAATGCAATCACTGCTCCTACTGGAATAGCAGCATACAATATAGAAGGGCTCACGATTCATAAATTTTTCCAGTTGCCTGTTCAACATGGATTTACACCAAAATATACGCAGCTCTCGGACGATCTTCTAAAAGTTTTACGCGATGATTTGAAAGATGTTGAACTTATCATTATAGATGAAGTTTCCATGATCTCAAATCTCACTCTCATGTATATTAATCTAAGATTGATAGAAATTTTCAACACCGCCGATTGTGATGATGGATGGTTCGGCGGGAAACACATTCTTCTTTTTGGTGATTTACTCCAATTACCCCCGGTACATGAGGGTTCACCCTACATCAAATTATCTGCAAAAGAATTCGAACATTACATAGGCTCAATGGGAAACGTGAATTTATGGGAACCATTATTTCGCTATGAAGAGTTGACTATTAATATGCGACAACAGAACGATCAGACATAAGAATATGTTGGGTCGCATTCGAATTGGAACAATGACAGATGACGATGTGAACCTTCTAAATTCTCGTACGATCCCACTCACTCCATCACTACCATTGGAACAAAGAGTCTATGAGCTGTGTAATTTTATAAAAAATCTACCAGCAGGTACTGCATGAATGCAGTGGTTAACTTGAGGGCATTTGAAATGCACCAAGTACATTTTATTCTGGAACATTAATTTTTTTTTTAATTTTCAATTTTCCTCGTTTCTTTCCTTTTGCTTCCTTTTTTATATACTTCTTCAAGTCTAAAACATTTAATTTAATTTGGCTTGTTTATAATTTAATAATGTACTATTGGAATTGGTAAGTTCTCGCTGTTCAAGAATTTTTCATTTACTGAGTCAACTATCTTCAACTTCCAATTTCATTTAGCTTATACTGTTGTTATAAATCGGACGGAGGTCCGATAATTTTCACAACAAATAAAATTTTGGACTATTCTCACAAGACTTACCTGGTCCTTGCTTGAGAGTCTAATCCCTATGGGCCCTTACCTGCAGTGCTACGCACTTCTCACAAAATCCTGTCGTTTGATATGTAAATAGTTTGAGGTACGAAAAAGATTATTGAGGCGCAAATGAAATAATTTATAAACCGAAGTGAATTCCCGTTAAAACTTTAATGGTCCCATGAATAAAACACTTTGGTTAAATTGAGAAATATATGATCTCGGAACATTATACTTTAAATCAAAACAAATTAAACTAGTAATTTATTTAACTAATTGACACAAATCACAATATTCTGGAATTCGATACTGGACGATTAGCGCATATAACATTGATTGACTCGATTCGAACGATGAAATTGAGAGAGGCCGAAGATTTGTCCCGGAAAATTTAATGTGGAAATAATTAGGCTCGCCCTTATCTTAGACTTTACAAAATTGGTATAGTCGGCGAAAACGTCCTTCGATGATCTTCGGATAGACGGGAAGCGGCGAATCCTAATTAGTTGTATGGTCATTCAATTTTGATTAATTTCACTATTTCGGAGAAATTAAGTCAAATAAGTTGATAAAGTTCACTAACTTCCACTAAGAATCGGTTCACGTATTATAAAAGGCTAGCTTCGATTTCAATTCACTTGATTTTAATCTAATAACTAATGGTAGAATTTGCAAATGAGTCCAACCAGTGACACACGCGTGTATGATATGCTCTAACTTGCGCGACTACGAAGTTGAGCGTAATTGTCGCGGATCAAAATTATTACTGCAGTTATCCTGGACGCGCACTCAAGTCGGTTACCGCACGGTTAAAGCCCAAGACTAAGGGAAACGTACACGGTGTTGTTGGGTGCGGAGGAATAATTGTGCAGGAGCCAAATTTTATGTTATTCCCTTGATGGTAAAATCGTGACTGACTATTGTCTCGAGCGCTCTTCATTTCGATGCACCCATTGGGAATGGGCGCTTCATCGTCAAATTTTGCCCTCACGTGTGAAACGGGGATAGAAATAAAATTCTGCGTGATACTGCACGTATGGAAATGCTGACATTTTAATTTCATGCGCGCAAGACTATTCGTAAGGTAAATGTGAATTAAATATGATATGGCGAGTATAGATTAGTCACCGTGCTCTTGGACCCTCGGCTGAGGCTCGGAGTCGTCACGCGCGCCGAAAGTTTCTGACGCTTGGAGTCGTCACGCGCGCCGAAAGTTGCTGACTTCAAAATTTCACAGAAGAGATTTTAAATTTTAGAGATTTTGTATATAACACTGTATTTTCAAGAATAGCACATACTATTTAATCGAATTGAACGTGTAACTAATTACCGTTGTGAAACTGTCAATAATTGCAAGCTTCGTATCTTAGAACATGATCGTTTCTCATCTTAAATTCAAAGCCTTGATCTTGCAGATTACAGAAAGAAGTACTTGTCACATTTTTCTCATTTCATCCCTTTTTTTTCAACGTTTCTCAAAAGCGGGATTTTTTCAGCAAAGGAATTCCAAGGTACATATTAATAAATATATATTTTTTTTGTTGCAAGATGTATGTATTTTTTTGGCATTACTGTGATTTGATTTTTTTAGCAATGTTTCTCGAAGGCATGATTTTTTTCAACAAATCAATTTCAAGGTACGTACTTCTCTTTTTTTTTGGTTGTATTTTACGCTTAAGGAATCGTGACTATTATATAATTTATTTATACGCAATTTATGATGAAAAAAATCGTTTTTTACTCTAGAAATCATTCTATTATGCATTTTTTTAATTCGTTGTAAATTACGAATGGGTAAAAATAAAGTGAGGAAATCATGATTTTAATTTACGAATACAGAATCGTAAATTACGTTTACGCAACCGTAATTTACGGTAATTTTGAGCGTCACTTATATTTCCATTGTAAGCGTAAAATACGCTTCAGGAAGTGTAAAAGACGTCTTCTTAAAGGTTATTCACGTTTAGAATTTTCTGTGCGATATATGTGACGCTTAATCCTCGCAAGACAAGATCCTTGCAATCAGAAGATCCTTACGACGTTAGAGTCGCGGACTTCAATCCTTGCCTTCGTAGATTTACGAAGTTTGACCCGCGTAAATATACCGAACATTGGTTACTTCATTACGAATTGTTGAGAAATCAGTTATTCGTGTAAAACCTCAAATTTTTCAGGGGTCTCATTTTGCTCCGGTCTCCCCTAATTATGTATTGTTTAATAAGAAGTATTTTTTACTTAAACTATTTTCGTTTATTCCCAACCGTTACCAATGTAACCTGAGCGGAGTACGTGAATGATCACGTGCGCGCACTTCCGCCCTCCGCGACCTGCTTTCAGAGGTGATAACTCGATAACTATGAGAGATAGGAATAAAAATAATAAAACAAAATGGATGTATTTTCAGACGGAACATTTTTTGTTTCAAATTTTTTTGCCTAACTCCAACCGTTTTGGCGAAATCGCGTTCTAAATAATTGAATTGCTATAAACAAACAAAAGTGATCACACCTCTCAAAAATGATTTACATATTCGTATTCAGGTACCCCAAAAACATGAAATTCAATGGACCTAAAAATGTATACAGGACCTGTCACAGCGTTTGGACTATTCATAGAGGGGTCATAAAATTGTCATATGAGGCTCATATGAGGGCCATATAGCGGTCACATCAGAGTCATATGAGGTTCATATAGGGGTCATGCGGCTGTCATATAGGGGTCATAAGGAAGTCGCGTGTGGCTCATATAGTGGTCACATGGAATCACCCACGGTATTGGCCTCTCTTGATTTAAAGATGAGACATTTCTACAGCTACGAGTCGTCAACTGCTGATGTTGTCAACACCATCTTCATATAATTTGAGCCCAGATTAAATCGATTTGCACAATTGTTTTTTTCGTTGTGACAAAAGTGCATCGGCTATACACATAGGCAGCCTCATACATTCGGACAGGATTAAAAAACGTCATATTCCGGTTCCTAAGTCCGAAATTAATTATTCCAAAGTAAAAACAGAAAACTTGCATTTCAAATATTACAATGCTTTTATTTGGAAGCAACAAAGCTACCGGTAAAACCCATGAAAACCGAGGTGGGGGAAGCCTCAAGGGCCAGACTAAAGAGGTCTTTGCATCATTCTTTCAAATGGAAGTATTTCCCATGTTATGATGACTAATTTAGATCCTGCAATCAGAATAGGATGTTTTTTGACTATGTCCTTGTGTATGTTTTTCTGTTTTTTTTCGGTGTCTTATGGAAAAAATTCCTAAGCACGGTAGTAGACAGTGGAGTTGGTGGATGGTGGTTTTGTTGCATGCAAATTACAAGTCAAAATCAAAATGAGCCTCCTTTATATATATACCACTCCACTCGCCTTGGAGCACATTTCCAAGTTTCATTCCCTTCATACCTCCCCCTGCACACTCTCGTAAATTAACAATTTTCATGATTTTCAAAATTTATTTAACATGTTTTTTTATTTAATCAACGCATGGGGGTGGCTCAGATTCGACAATACCCTCCCCTTGTTGGGTAAAATTTGCGACCCGTCGCCGTCGTATCGCCCCCTTCCTCCCCCTCGTGAAATGTTAATTAAGAAAATTTTAATTTTTCATTTAAGAATTTTTTAATTCACTTAATTAACACATGCGAACGGAGGGATGAGGGGTGACTCAGATAGATTCTGGAACCCCCTCCTCTTGTTGGGTAAAATTTGCAACTCTGCGCCATCATACATCCCCCTTCCACCTTCTCGTGAAATTTCAATTACAAAGATTGATATTTTTTATTTAAAATTTTTTTAATTAACTTACATGATGCATGCGAACCGAAGGATGGTGGTGGCTCAGTCAGTTTCAGGAACCCCCTCCCCTAGTTGGCTAAAATTTGCAATCCTCCGCCGTTGTATCCCCCCCTTTCACTCCCTCGTGAAATCTTAATTAACGAATTTTTTTTATTTATTTAAGTAACGAATGCGAACCGCGGAATGGGGGGTGGCTCAGATAGATTTTGAAGTCCCCTCCCCTTGGCTAGAATTTGCAATTCTGTGTTATCATGCCCCCGCCCCTAATAAACACGGTATGAAATAAATTAAAACAATGTAAAAATAATTATTATTATCTAAAGTTAATTATACGAAAATATATCCAATGCAATTTCTATCTTTTGTGCACTTTTGATTACTTAAAATAAAATAAGAAAACATGCGGCAACATTGCACACCCGTTAAATAGCTCGGCAGACGACTGGTCAGACCAGCCTGATCTACGACTACTGTCGACTTTACCGATCCGAGCGGGAAATTGACGCTACCGCCATCTTTCGACATTCCCCCTACAAGCTTCTATCACCATTCTTAACACTAAAAATAATTTCATCCAATTGATAAATAACAATGCAATTAACGGTACCAATATGAATAAATACCTCATATATCAACTTTTATAATGTTTTTCGGGGTCATTCCCCCTTTTCTAGCCCCAAAATCGACAATAAAAATCAACGACGAGTTGTGTGTGGTAGAATGGATGAGTACAATGGACTCGAACTTCAGCAATAAGAAACTTGAATTTACTTTATTTCTTACTCAAAGTCTAACGGTAAAATACAAAAGAAATTAAAACTAACTTCAAAATGAACTACATTGTTAACGAGCCCCGAGTGCAGTGTGTTCTCGGTTTTTATCCGAAAACCGAGACACACTTATCTCGATGTTTCTTTGTATTCGTATTACAAAACGTTCCGGTGTTGTAATACGATGCTGAATCGATAAACAATCGATAAACAGTTAATTTCACAATTATTAAACATGAAAGACTTCATAATTTGGTAATGGAATATTCTGGAATACAACAGACGCAACAACGACGCTATACCGTTATTGTACCGTCGTTCTTTCATCTCCAGGGCTAGTAAATAAAAAGTCTATTCGTTTACTAGTAAACAAAAAAAGGCACAATTCGCCACTCGCTGAACGTAACATCACTGTTAAAAACTATTCTTCGACACATTGTTATGTCCTACCGAAGTTACTAGGAGGACAGTGGCGCTTTTTTAAATATTGAGCACCAAACTTTAAAAATTGTGGATTCGTTAGCCGCTAAGCCTCTGATGAGGACTCCATCGAAGTTGACTCGTTTAATGACAGGATAATTGGATTGAAGGTTTTATCGTAAATAAATCCCAACACCAATGCTTAGGAGAGCACATTAACACTTTTATTCAATAAACTTTTGCCTTTAAAGACTTTAAACTTGAACTTCCAAAACTGAATAAACTTATAAAAAAATCTCAGGAAGCTCTAAAGAAAAACTAACTTAAGAGAGAAGCTCCAAAAGTTGTCGGAACAACAGCCACGATGGGACTGACTCTATCTTAAACTTAAATCTAAGGGTTGGGTCCGTACACCTCCACTAGACCAAAAGTTGCGCGCGCAATCTTGGTACGGAGGAAAGGAAAGAGCGGTAACTCGAAAGAGAAATCGGAAAGCGAAAGAGGGAGAAAGGGGAGCGTGTGATGTCAACAGTTTCCCTCTTGCGGGGTCTCAGGCCCTTCAGCCTGGCGAGACAATGAACAAAGGGAAACTCAACACGTGTGGAATACGTGAAACAGAGAAACTTTCGAAATATCTCAGAACTGATATTTTATAATTTTACGACCGTGACCGTCGAGTTTATTTTCTCTCTGAATTTCGGATTTTCGAGAATAGTATTTGTTGCGGCGAATCTTGGGGAGTTATAAATTTGAAAAGTAAACTCAAGTACTTGACATTTACGATTTCCGGCAACGGTTTTTCTCAGGCCCCGTGATGTTATTTTTCGTCCCTTTTTCATTGTCTTTTCATTCTCGAATTTTCCCAGTATTTTAAAAATCTCAGACGTTATTTTATATTTACATGAAATATTAATTCAAATTTCGTGGGCTAATATGGCTGATCAATGGTGCCAACTATAAATCCAGCGTCGAGACATCACACCTTCCCGCATATAATAAAAATTTGACTCAACAAGGGTCTAATTTTTAACAGGTCTTGTCTCTTATTACCTACTTATCCGTTATGCAAGTTAACATACAGCCTTATATTTATAAAGTTATCTATCCATTAACATGAGTGATTATTTACATTTGGTATTTCTAAGTCTTGGAAGCTTTTTTCGATAAAAATGCCGGCTTCAACTTATTAATATGTACAGTATTCTTACGATAATCCGATAATTTAATCTCTGCGTTTTCATTGTTCATCACTTTCAACACTTCATATGGCCCCAAATAATTAGCATCTAACTTACTAGTCTTAGCATCATTGATTAAAAATACCCAGTCGCCTGGTTCAAAATGTCTTTGATTAACAGCTTTGTCGTAATTTAATTTAGATCTAAATTTCGCTAAATCAACATTATCAGCTGCACGTGATTGAGTTTCATGCAGCTTTTCTACTAAATCACATAGATAGTCTGTATATACAGGTACACTACTTTCTTTAACAAAATTAGAGGGAATACGTGCTAATCTACCAAAAATCAACTCGTGAGGGGTGAAACATGTTGATTCATGAACTGAAGTATTATATGAGAACATGGCATATTTGAGCCATGTATCCCAGTCTCTGTTTGTGTCAATGAAATTTTTCAAGTACTCAACTAAAACTAAATGACTTCTCTCAAGAGATCCATTAGTCTGAGGATAAAAAGCTGTGGTTTTCAACCGTTGAATCTTGAATAATTTAGCTAGATGTTTCATAACTTCACCGATAAAAGTCGAACCTCGATCAGTTAATATTGCCTCCGGACAACCAAAAACACAAATGAAATTTTCTGTAAAAGCTCTTGCAATGTCAATGGCTTTTGTTTCAGCTAAGGGAACTGCTAATAAATATTTAGTTAGATGAACATGAATTGTTAAAACATCCATTTCCTGTGCTTGTAATGGGTAATGGTCTTACAATGTCGAGGACAATTTTCTCAAAGGCTGCCTGTGGTGTATCACTCACTATCATGGGTTGCCTTGTCTTAACTCTTACTCATTTGTTTTTCTGACAAGTGACACAATGTTTAATAAAATTTTGAATCTGTGGTTTCATATTTTCCCAGTAATATAATCGTCGAATCCTGCCATAAGTTTTTACCACACGCTTATGACCACCTACTACAGACTCATGCATCTCTTTTATTATTTTTTCTCGTTTATTAACTTCCCGACCCGAAGGGAGGAAGTTATTGTAATGACCCCGAAAATCGAATGTGGAAATTTAAGCATTTCTCCACGTTTCATGACCTTTGGAACCACTTCTGACCCTTTTCAGGTACCTGTCTGTATGTGTGGATGTGTGTATGTGTGTGCGTACGTCTGTGACAAAAATTTTGTGCCACGATTCCTCCTGAACAAACGATGCGATTTGACTTTTTTTTTTTTAATCGCTGTATTTTCATGTGACTTGAACCTGATTAGATTTTGGAGACGATCGTCTCAGCGTTTCTCCAGTTTTTTCCTAAAAACATTTGGAAAAAAGTCGAAAATTAGCGTTTTTTTGTAAACGAGACCATTTCTCCGTGCATAACGATGCGATTTCAAGTTTTTTTTGTTAGAAACGATGAATCTTGATATAACGCACAAATCATGGAATACTGGAAGACATTTAATCAGCAGTTCACTAGCTTTTTTCGAAATCGATATACATTCAAGAAACAATTTTACTTTTCTGATAAATTACATCTTTTCTCGATGCGGAATACGGTGATGTGTGAGCATGGGAGTGTGTGTGAGTGCGAGCACGCGCACGGATTTTCTTGTCTTCTATGGGTATTTCCTCGGAGAAATGTGAGAAAAAGATTGAATAAATACATAATAAAAAAATTAATGAAAGAAAAAACAAATGGTCGGGAAGTTATTGGTGCGACCCGTGGGTCACATCCAATTCCACCGACCCCTACCGGTCATACCCTAAAGAGGGAGCGCGCGAAGTGCGCGACCGGGCCTGATTTTCAATTTAAGGTACCTCAAGTTGATTTAGGCAAAGGGTGACATGATAACCTTGGGGAAATGTTCTCTCTAGACACATCTTAATATTACCCCAGGGGAGTTTATCAAGCCCGCGTCCAGTTCGCGCTATTCTACCTGTTCTTACATCAAAATAATGCATTGTCTCTTTGAGTTCTGTTATGCCTAGACTAATATTGTTCAAAGTCGTTTTGTTCTCAACCCTTTGTTTGATCACAATCAGGAAAATATGAATTTTTCCATGTTTGAAGACAACTACATCGCCGATCGCCGATCTATCTTTGGGAAATTCCTTCTCGTCAATGAAACTTTTAGCGAGGAGTTCTTGGAAAACTGGGGTTCTCATCTTGAAATCTGCAGAGATGAATGTAGCGATATTATTTTTTTGCATAAAAATTCCATCTCTGGTCTCACTAAAAACATTTAATGGAACACGTTTATTCACTCTTTTCCCATGTTTAATAATTTTCTCTACTCGGGGGAATTTGATTCTTCCTCGTCTGAGGAAGTAACTTGATCATCATAATCATTCATTTCATCGGGAAAATCATCATCTGGGAAAACAGGGGTAGGGGGTTCATCTGAGTTCGAATGAAAAACTGGACGGCTACTTTTCATATAGAAAATTGAGCATTCCTCGCAAATACGATCACTTCCGTTGGGACTATTTCTACTATTTATTTATTTATCTCTTATCTGACTTCCTTTAGATGCCTCGAGTATTAGTACTGCATGCTGTTTTTCCATGATCTTCTGCAATTCTAGGGGTTCATGCGTGCACGTCTTATTCAGACCATTTTGTTTGCTATGCATTTCGTCTTTGCTCCATGCTTTCGGGCCCGGATAATAAACTAAGAACCCTTGGTTCGCTAGAAAAGGGGAAGACTCAGATAAGTCAGACTCCTCTACAGACAGTACTGTGTCCTCTCGGACAACGCCTTCCTGTTCTGCAGGGGTCTCCTGACCCTTAATAACAGACTTTCCCTTTTTGTTTCTAAGGGGAGTGAATCCTCTCTGATATGACTTACTCACATCAGCGTCCACTCCAGTACTAGTGTTTATGTAATTTCGTTTGCCGAAATGAACTCTCTGGGTCTGTTTACTAAAATCTTGGGTTTCTCTTACCGTGTTTCTCTCTATTGAGGACATCCTCGAGAAGTCTTCTAACTCGTCTTTAACAAACAAACTCTTTGTAAACTGGATGTTTGCAATTGATAGATTTGTTAACTCTACAGGATTTCGTGAAAGTGCATCAGCATTAGAATTCAGTCGTCCTGGTTTATAAATCACTTCATACTCATGTTCTCTCAGTGATAACACCCAATGGAGTAATCGCGATGCTGGATCTTTCATCGTATGAGCCCACACTAGAGACCTATTACCTGTCACTAATTTGCATTTTGTTCCATGCAAATATGGGCCATAGTGCCTTACAGCAGAAACAATCGCGTACAACTCTTTCTCTATGACAGAATAGTTGAGCGCAGCTCCTCTTAATAATTTTGAAGCATATGAAACAGGTAAATCAGTACCTATTTCACCCTGGCTGAGAACGGCTCCGAGGGCATAAAATGAAGCATCCGTTGTTACTATAAAAGGTCTCTTGAAGTCAGGGAATTGAATAATGGGCTCTTTACATAGGAGGTCACGCAAATGTTCAAATGCATTTTGACACTCGGTACTCCAAATGAAAGTCTGATTTTTCTTCAATGATTGGATCAAACGTGATTCGAACGTCACCAATTGTTTCATCGGATCCTGGGGTTATGCCTGTCAATATGAAACGTTCACTCCTATCAATTTTAACGTCAGGTTTCAGTAAACTCTCTTTTATCAAATTGATATCTGCCCCAGAATCCACTAAGAGTCAATTTCTCATATTTAATAAATCATCGCTAGTAATTGTTACGCAAGGGGATGCTAGTGAATCGTGTAACGTGACATTTTTCATGGGGGTTAAAATGCCTACTACCTTCGCCCTTCTTCCACTGAATCTAGTTAAACTCAAAAATGCAGAAATCTATGGGCGCCAGGTAATTTTTAACCGGAATTACCAAACCGGAGGAATCTACAAAATCAACTATATTAATTCGAAAAACTCTAAAACGTACCAAAAAAGGGGGAGAGTAGAAATACACGCTAATCCCTAAATACTCGAGAATTCCGAGAATTGGGGGGAAAGGTATGCGAGCGACAATGAGAGCGAGAGAGAGGAGAACGTATTCATCCATCGATTTTTCGTACCAGCCAAAACGGCTGAAATTCCGTAAAACTCAACTTGCCATAACTCGAAAATGGCAGAGTCAGAAATTACGAACCCTGAGACAAAATGTCCAGGAGAGTCTACCGAAGACAACAATATCCAAAAAATAATTTTCCCTAAATAATTAGCCGCCTCAGGTTAGTTAATCCCCGAGCGGAATTCTAAACGCAAAAATGCTCGCGTGAAGCGAGAATAGCCACGTGTAAACGTGGATGGGTTTCTGAGGGGAGTCGAGAGTCGGGGGGTATTCCCCCTCGAGAAACACGGCGTACACGCCCGCGAGAATGGGCTGGAAATCCATAAATACCAAAAATGGAATATCCGGAAATCGGCAGGGCGAATTTTCGGAAACTCTGAGATGAATTACCCAGGGAAGCCCCCCGAACACATTGATCCACAAACCATAATTTTAATTAACTATCTACGCGAATCAACTCAATTTGAACACGAGTAGAATTTCTTACGCGCGAAAACCCGCGTGTAACGGGAATGGACGCGCTCTAGCAATTCAACGTGATTAATTATCCCCTCTGATAGATTCGCATAAAACTTTAACCAACGTAATAAGCCGATGCACAGTGTGATCGGAGCCGGGTTTGAGCCGGAAATAACCCCAAAAAGGGGAGAAATCCCCTCGAATAACCCACCAAAACCACGAGAACCACCCAATCATGAGTGAAAAGGGGAAGGGGGAGGGAGGGGGTGTAGCGTCTCGCTAGACAAACACCAACGCGTAACACACGCACGGATACGATAACGCTGAGAGACGACNACGGATCGGATCTCCGGGATTTTCGGGGTTAAAAGACAAGTTACCGGCACTTGTTATGACTCCGGTACTAATTTCTGCTCAACTCGTTTCTCTCATCGAAAACCCAAAGGCAACCTCGCGATTCGTTGGAGACGATGGTTGCACTCGCTCCGAACGACCTTCCACCCAAAAC
>NW_021680458.1:628560-648034 GCF_001412515.2 Diachasma alloeum | reverse complement strand
TACCCGCAAGATTAACAATAGGGTGAACCCCATAAAAAGAACCGGATGACTATAATTTTGACCCTTCTTCACGATAATTTTTCTGGGCCCTCAAAGACGCGTAATTACTAATCTTTACTAATAAACGGAACCGATAACTCTAACCGAAAATAATGAATTACCCAGGGAAGCCCCCCGAACACATTAATCCACAAACCATAATTTTAATTAACTATCTACGCGAACCAACTCAATTTGAATACGAGTGGAATTTCTTACGCGCGAAAGCCCACGTGTAACAGGAATGGACGCGCTCTAGCAATGCAACGTGATTAATTATCTCCTCTGATAGATTCGCATAAAAGATCTTTAACCAACGTAATAAGCCGATGCACAGTGTGATCGGAGCCGGGTTTGAGCCGGAAATAACCCCAAAAAGGGGAGAAATCCCCTCGAATAACCCACCAAAAATCATGAGAACCACCCAATCATGAGTGAAAAGGGGCCGGGGGGGGGGATCGGCACCTCACAATTTGGATTAAGCGTCACAATCATCGTTTTAATGGAATAAAATGCGACGTACGGGGCTGCAGACCCCGTAGTCGAATAACTAAAAGCCGAAATGAATTCGGAAAAATAAATAAACCGAACTAAAAACTCACTTTGGATTTCTTACCCCTCTTTGGGGTGTTCTTCGCCATCGTATAGATAATATGATCCAAGTATAGGCACTATAATCCTAAGATAGGCACTGTACTGGCACTAGTTCCGGTGAGGTCAAGGGCCAACGCCGAACTGCCGAAGTCACGAGCGTCTCGAGACACTTCAGAGCGCAGAATTCACCACTCAATCACCCGAATTTGTATTGGTGCGGACACGCCCTTCGAAGGTGCGAATCTAACGACAATTAATCGCGACTCTCACGACCTGGCGCGATTATTCAAATCTCACCTAACTCTTCTCTAATCACCTAACACAAAACTAGTTCCTTTTTATTAATTATTACGCGAGACTAGGCCGAACTGATTGTCGTTCGGATAATTACGAAGGGCCTTGGGCGCTTCCCACAGATCGGATCTCCGGGATTTTCGGGGTTAAAAGACAAGTTACCGGCACTTGTTATGACTCCACTACTAATTCCTTCTCAACTCGTTTCTCTCATCGAAAACCCGAAGGCAACCTGGCGATTCGTTGGAGACGATGGTTGCACTCGCTCCGAACGACCTTCCACCCAAAACAAAAACGTAACCAATTAACCCCTGAAAATCCAACGAAATTGGAGCACCGGCATTTCAGCCGGACCTATTCGATTACCCGCAAGATTAACAATAGGGTGAACCCCATAAAAAGAACCGGATGACTATAATTTTGACCCTTCTTCACGATAATTTTTCGGGGCCCACAAAGACACGTAATTACTAATCTTTACTAATAAACGGAACCAATAACTCTAACCGAAAATGAGCCACTCGGAAGTGGATAAGGGACTCTCACTCTCTCGCTCTAGGATTCTTACATACGGATTTTAATTCAACGCTGTAGGAGTCTCGCTGTTTCCAGATCGTTTTTAGTGTTCCTAGCGAACATCCCCACATGTTCGTTACAATCGGCATGGTTAATATTGATCGACGCTTGCTGAGTTTGATTCTAATTGGTTGATTGAGAAGTTTGTGTATTGAATTTAGAGAATTTGTTTGGAGAAGATCGACATTTCATAGTTGGATGCCCTGTGACCTTGCAAGTAACGCAATATCCCGGCTTGAATTTACTGCGACATTCGCCCTTCAAGTGACCTACTTTTCCGCACACGTAACAAATCATCTTTTCAACTGATTTCTGATTATTAGCTGACATGACATCCACTTGAGCAGGAAATGGTTTGTGTGATCGATTTTGTGGATTATACCGCCTGTGATTTTTGAAATGACTTCTGTGATTACTTTGTGAGTTATTAAGAATTTTGTTCTGTTCGTGTTTGAAAATATCATTATGTTCCTCGATTTCTTTCTCTTTCTCAATCGCGATTTTAACAGCTGTTTCGAGATCTACCGGTTCTTTATTTGAAACACACGAACTGAGTTCACCCCTTAATCCTCGAATGAAACTATTACGAGCCCCCTCGTGTGTACCTGTTAGAAGCTCTTCTGCAATCTCACTGGGATATTTTTCGCGAATCAACTCGACGATTCCCCGAACTATAACTGTGATTCTCGCGACAAAAGCAACTATTATTTCGTTGGGTTTTTGATGCATTTTCGAGAGTAATCCTTGCCACTGAGAGAGTGTCTGATAAGGTGCAAGAGTCTGTTTTAAATTTGCAAAAATATCCTCGAGATTTGAACTTTCTTCATCAAAATATTTACTTCCCGTCCCAGAAATTCTCGATTTGATTAATTGTGTGAGAAAAACGTGATGTGAGGGAAATGCAAGCGCGATTGCTTGTTTGCATAAATTACTGAGTTTGTTTAAGGGCATATTCTGTCCATTTAAATGTTGGGATCAAGCTAGATATATGGTTGAATGACATCGTGGGCACAAAAGGCTGACTGATCAAACTCGTTCGACTCCCAGTTGACGAGTGCGACAAATCACCTGAACTGCTCAACGTAGCATTACTATCGGGATTGACACTTATTGTACTATTTGTTGATTGTGCAGATTCTCCCCTCGTCCTACCTCTTCTATTTCTTGTTGGTGGCATTTTCAAAATTCTACTTAAATTTGTTGTGGCGCGAGCCACAATAGATTAATTTCTTGAATTTATTTCGTAGCGTCTCGAATATTCCAAACATCGGAATTCGAGACAAACATCATTCTGTCCTTGTCCCTCACGAAATTTCAGGACAATTCTCGAACCTTCGATAAACGAAGGTATATAAACTCGTACGCTCCCCGGCGGAAAAAGTCAGTCTACTTTTGAGTACGCATGTAAACACTTGCCTTTAAATATACAGTTCTTGTCAACACCGAGTTATTATTTTTGATACCCACACCAAACCGCCACAACTGGTGGCCCCGAGGTGATTGAAGTGAATAGTTTTCTCGCGTTTTCTTTGATTATTAATTATATCACGTTAACGCCGCGACTGTTCCGCGAAATTCGAGTGCATTTCAATCGTGCCCTTTGTGAGTGGTTTGTGTGCCGCGTACGCTCGTGTGTTGTATCGTTCACGCGCTCCATTCGAGTTCTTTTCATGAATTTCGGTGCATTGCTGAGCACCCAAGGACGCTGTGCTGCACTGAATATTTTTCGGACTTTGTCTAGTGTTGTTTTTTCGCGAAACCAAAATGCCCGATAGTGTCGCGGTGCGCGAAGCTGACAATGGAGCCCCGCTTCAACGCGTTTCGATACGATGTCCCACCTTCAATGCCGAACGTCCAGCGTTATAGTTCACACAGCTCGAGGGACAGTTCCATCTATCCGGGATTAACGATGAAGTAACGAGATATTAGTATGCCTCGTCTCATCTCGATCCCAAGGCCGCTGCTGAGGTGCAGGATATCCTCCTAAATATGCCTGCGGAGACACCGTACACACGTCTCAAGGAGGCGCTCGTCGAACGCCTCACGCTTTCCCGGGACTCACGACTCCAGCAGCTGCTCGACCGAGAGGTATTAGGTGACAGGAAGCCCTCGCAATTCCTGCGTCATCTTAGGAGTCTCGACGATACGGTTCCTGACAACATTTTACGCATCAAGTGGCTCAGCCGACTGCCGATGACGACGCAGTCCATCCTGGCGTCACAAGCGGACATGGCTCTCGACAGGCTTGCAACACTCGCCGACAAACTGCACGAGATCGCATTTCCGATAGCCCACATCAATGACGTCCAGGAGCCAACATCCTCAGCCCTCGAGACACGCTTTTCTCGTCTCGAAGCCACAATCTGCGAGCGCATCGGCCCTAAAAGGGCAAAGCATCGCACCTTCTCGCTCCCGCTCTCGATCCCATTCTCGAGCAACCTCGCCAGCACCCTACAACAACCAGTGCTGGTATCATCGAAGATACCACGACAGGGCTAGACGTTGCAAAGCACCTTGCTCGTGGCAGGGAAACGCCCCGGCGGATCGTTAGTGGCGGTTAACGTTCCCTCTTTCAAATCCAGCCCTCTTCGTAACCGATCGCGCCACCAAAATCCAATACTTGGTGGATACTGGCACCGATCTTTGTACATTTCCGAAATCTCTCGCTCCTGGAGCAAAGAAACGAGTTAACTATACGCTTATTGCAGTCAACGGCTCGACAATCAACACGTACGACTGCATAACTCTATCGCTCAACCTCGGCCTCCGGAGGGATTTCCCATGGCGCTTCGTAGTGGCAGACACAACCAAACCAATTATCGGTGCCGATTTTTTGGCGCATTTCGGCATTTAACCTGACCTGAAGAACGGCTGCCTTATCGACTCAACAACTGGATTAACGACCTACTGCAAAGTGTCGCTTTGCAGCATCGTCTCGGGAATCAAGGTTACGCCTGTCGATCCTTCATGGGCGGATCTCCTCAGTAAGTTTCCCAATTTAACGAAACCCGAAGGAATATGCCTTCCAGCCAAACATTCGACGCTGCACCGTATCGCCACAACACCCGGACTTCCAGTATCCAGCAAATCACGACGCCTCGCCCCCGACAAACTGAAAATCTCCAAGGCGGAGTTCGACAAAATGATGCATCTGGGAATCACTCAACCTTCGAAGAGCCCCTAATCATCTCCGCTCCACTTAGTACACAAAAAGTCAGGCGAATGGCGACCTTGTGGAGATTATAGATAATTGAACGCACGAACAATTCCGGATCGATATCCCGTTTGCGTTCTAGAGGACTTCACTACTAATCTCGCTGGGAAAACAATCTTCTCGATGATCAACCTCGTACGCGCCTTTAATCAAATACATGTGGCCATCGACGACATAAACAAAACAGTTATCATCACACCATTTGGCCTTTTCGAATTCCCGTTCATGACGTTCGGGCTTCGAAATGCCCCACAAACATTTCAATGGTTTATCGACGAGGTCACACGAGGCTTGGACGATTTAGCCTTTCCGTATATCGATGACATCCTCATCGCTTCCAAGGACATCGAGGAACATCGCAGATACCTCCACACGCTCTTTGAACGGCTCTCAAGTTACGGTGTTGTAATTAACACCGCCAAGTGTCGTTTCGGCCAACCGGAGGTAGACTTCCTCGGCCATCGTATCTCGGCGCAGGGTATCTTACCGCTCCCGTCGAAGGTAGAGGCGATCATCAATTTTCCTCGGCCAACATCCATTCGTAAATTGCGTGAGTTCCTAGGTATGATCAATTTTTATCGCAAATGTCTTGAAGATGCTGCAAGATTTCAGGCTCCTCTCCATGAATACAGTCAGGGTGCTAATGTCAAAGGCTCTCACCCCGTCGCCTGGACACCTGAGGGCGATACCGTTTTCACAGCCTGCAAGGAGGAGCTGCGAAAAGCAACGCTACTGGTCTACACGGAGACGACACTCCCCGGGGCCACCTTCACCGATGCTTCCGAATACGCCATCGGCGCAGTCCTGCAGCAACGACGAGGACAGCACTGGGAACCACTGGCATTTTTCAGCCAGAATCTACAACCTGCGCTGAGGAAGTACTGCCTTTACGATCAAGACCTCCACGCCATCTACGCTGCCGTGCGAACGTTCCACTACATTTTCGAGGCGAGGCATGTCACGATCTTCACAGATCATAAGCCGTTACTTCACGCCTTCGCCCAGGATCTCGACAGAGCCACGCCGTGGCAGTTCCACCGCCTGGATTTTATCGGCCAGTTTTCGACCGACATCCAGTACGTGGCCGGCAAGGACAACGTTGTCGCCGATGCGCTTTCTCGTATCGAGGCAATCTCTGCTGCCGTCTCTACGAATGAGCTTGCCGCAGCTCAAGCCGCTGACGAGGAGCTCCAGCAACGTCTCCAGGGTCAACATCACGACGCTCTCGCCCTACGACCTGTAAATGTTCCAGCCTGCGCCACGCCTATCTGCTGCAACGTGACTGGCGACCTGATTCGCCCTTTCGTTCCTATGCCGATGAGAAGAAGAATTTTCTATGCCCTCCATACCATCAGCCATCCTGGGGCACGAGCCTCAACGAAGCTGGTAACGCAGCGCTACGTCTGGCCCGACATCAACCGAGACTGCCGTCTATGGGCCCGTGCGTGCATCGCTTGCCAACGAAATAAGGTATCTCGTCAGCTCTCATCTCCCATTCAAAATTTTCCAGGACACACGCGGCGCTTCGAGCACATAAACGTGGACATCATCGGATCGTACGTTCCGTCCAGAGGGTATCGCAACTGCCTGACGATCATAGACCATTTCACCAGCTTCCCAGAGGCGTTCCCCATCGAGAACACTGGAGCAGAGTATGTCGCCCGAACGCTCTTTTCTGGATGGATCTGCCGCTACGGAGTGCCGTTTCGAATTACAAACGGCCACGGGACACAGTTTGAGAGCCAGCTGTTCAACACCNTCGAGAACACTGGAGCAGAGTATGTCGCCCGAACGCTCTTTTCTGGATGGATCTGCCGCTACGGAGTGCCGTTTCGAATTACAAACGGCCAGGGGAAACAGTTTGAGAGCCAGCTGTTCAACACCCTCGCTCGTCTTCTCGGTAGCAGACATATTCACACCACCATGTTCCATCCTCAGTCAAATGGAATGGTGGAACGTCTGCATCGTCATCTGAATGATGCCATTCGCTGTCATGAAAGCAATTCCTGGGTGGACATGCTGCCTATCGTCCTTCTCGGAATTCACGCCGCCTGGAAAAAAGACCTCGGCGCAACTCCTGCCGACCTCGTCTTCGGTAAACCGCTCCGACTACGGGGAAAATTTCTTGCTCTCTCGCCACCACGCTGGCTACCGCCTACCAATATCGCCGATCGTCTGAGGAATCACTTCGCCGATCTCGTTCCTCAACCCGTCGCCCGTCATGGCCAGAGGAAGATTTTCGTCTTTAAGGAGCTCCCAAACTTCTCACACGTCCTCGTTCGTCACGACGCTCCCCATCACGCTTTCACGTTCTCTTACAAGGGGCCACACCAAGTAATATCGAGGCACGAGAAACATTTCGTCATTCGAATTAGAGGCGAAAATACCGTAGTCTCCATCGACCGTCTCAAACCCGTTTTCTCGCTCCCAGACGACGAGCACAACAATGACGACGAAGCTAACGACGATTCCAACGACAGCAATACGACGCTGACTACACCACCTTCACCGGAGTCACCACATCCGGAAACATCTCGACGTTCGTCATCTTACCGTCCATCTGACACCAGCTCATCGACGTCATCAATTCAAAAGCGTGTCAGATTCGCTAAACATCAGCTGTTCTCGACAAATCGATATTATTGATTTTCTTTTGCCTTTATTTTGCTTTCTTTTCTCTTCCCGCAGAAGGGGAGTACTTGTAGCGCGAGCCACAATAGATTAATTTCTTGAATTTATTTCGTAGCGTCTCGAATATTCCAAACGTCGTTATTCGAGACAAACATCATTCTGTCCTTGTCCCTCACGCAATTTCAGAACAATTCTCGAACCTTCGATAAACGAAGGTATATAAACTCGTACGCTCCACGGCGGAAAAAGTCAGTCTACTTTTGAGTACGCATGTAAGCACTTGCCTTTAAATATACAGTTCTTGTTAACACCGAGTTATTATTTTTGATACCCACACCAAACCGCCACATTTTTACTGAATCTATTTGCTTCTTTCTTCGCAAAATACTATAATAACTAAATTCTCTTTGTGTTCTCTCTAGGTATGGACAAGGTGCGGCCTATAATCAGGTGTATCTCGCTAAGTTTCATGAAAACCGCAAAAAAACCTGAGCAATACCCTGATACATCCATCCTCAAAATAATACTTATTTCTAGACTCACAATTTCTCTTTTTACAACTAATCTAATCAAGGCACTTTTTCACTCTAATTTCACTTTTAAATTTCACTAATTGCCCATAAAATTTCTACTATCACTTGACATCTGATGGATCTTCCTGTTAGCTGCCTGGCTGCAATTACTCTGGACCCCTTGACTGCAACCGCCACGAACCCATCAGTCATCAGAAAGATTATTTTGTTGAATTTTCAAATTTCAATTCAACGTTCGATGAATACGACTATCCCACCGCTGTCACCAATTGTTATGTCCTACCGAAGTTATTAGGAGGACAGTGGCGCCTTTTCAAATATTGAGCGCCAAAACTTTAAAAATTGTGCATTCGTTAGCCGCTACACCTCTGATGAGGACTCCATCGAAGTCGACTCGTTTAATCACAGGATAATTGGATTGAAGATTCTATCGTAAATAAATCCAAACACCAGTGCTTAGGAGAACACATTAACACTTTTATTCAATAAACTTTTGCCTTTAAAGACTTTAAACTTGAACTTCCAAACCTGAATAAGCTTATAAAAAAATCTCAGGAAGCTCTAAAGAAAAACTAACTGAAGAGAAAAGCTCGAAAAGTTGTCGGAACAATAGCCACGATGGGACTGACTCTATCTTAAACTTAAATCTAAAGGTTGGGTTCATACACCTCCACTAGACCAAAAGTTGCGCGCGCAATCTTGGCCCGGAGGAAAGGGAAGAGAGGTAACTCGAAAGAGAAATCCGGAAGCGAAAGGGGGAGAAAGGGGAGCGTGTGACGTCAACAGTTTCCCTCTTGAGGGGTCTCAGGCCCTTCAGCCTAGTGATACAATGAACAAAGGGAAACTCAACACGTGTAGAACACGTAAAACAGAGAAACTTTCAAAATATTTTAGAACTGAGATTTTATAATTTTACGACCGTGACCGTCGAGTTTATTTTCTCTCTGAATTTCGGATTTTCGAGAAAAGTATTTGTTGCGACGAATCTTGGCGAGTTGTAAATTTGAAAAGTAAACTCAAGTTCTTGACATTTACGATTTCCGGCAACGGTTTTTCTCAGGCCCCGTGATGTTATTTTTCGTCCCTTGTCCATTGATCTTTCATTCTCGAATTTTCTCAGTATTTTAAAAATCTCAGACGTTATTTTATATTTATTTTAAATATTAATTCGAATTTCGCGGACTAATATGGTTGATCAATAGTGCCAACTATAAATTCAGCGTTGAGACATCACAACATGTGAGACGGGAATTTTCAGATCGTGTGATTGCAGCCCTCGGCTGCGCCTCGGGCCGCCAACTTCACACTTGTGAAAATTCCGTCTCACTCGTATCGAAATATACTATTTTTTTCTCTTCAGTATTTGATTTTCTGCAAGAAAACAATTGATTCCTTTCCGTCTCACCTCTCATATGCCCATTCCTCCATGAATACCTCAACTGTTGGCACTAGCTCACACATGGCGTGCCTGTTTTTTAGCGATGGAACGAGTAACAACCTCTGAAACTGGCCAGTGGAGAAATAAAAACTACACCTTAATGTTTGTATAGTTTATATATAGAGCTGTCAGATGCACATATCTCAATCAATTTAGTAGGGGAGAGTGAGAAGAAGTGGAATGACCGTTTTTATCGTAGTAATTTCCATTTTCTCCGTGGCGCTGAGAGGGATTGTGACAAGTCTCCGCTGGTGCTCAGATGACCATGGCTGTAATTCCCCCAAAAAATCAACCATTCACCAGTTTTAATTCACGATTCCACTTTGCCCCGTTCTCCCCTATGTTATCATTTCAACTGGCTTCATTTCAAGTTTCTTAGGAGCGAGCAATGAATTGACGACATAAATCGTGATTTGGAAATAATGTTTTGCACAATAATAGTGGAACGTAGCCGAAATGTTGATTACACTGCAGGTAAGCAGAGAAAATATTACGATGTTCCGTCGATAAAAAAGCGGGCGCGCCATATGTGAGCTAGTGCCAACAGTTGAGGTATTCATGGCGGAATGGGCATATGAGCGGTGAGACGGAGAGTAATCAATTGTTTTCTTGCAGAAATTTGCAAATCTCAATCTTTTAATTTTAGAAAACAGTATTCAAAAAATCATTGTACAGAGCATTCTAGAAATCGAGATATTTGTGCAGAAATATTAATCCAATCAGATTTTTCGTTCTAAATGGCAAGATCGTTGTAAAAAATTGAATGTCCAATATAAGGCAGTGTCTCAGTGTTAAGGGAGGAACTTCCCCCAAGAAACCCCCCAAGCAGGTAGCCCCAACCATTCAACCCATGCTTGGGCCGAGTTGTCTCCTAGCCGGCATACAAAGTAGATGTGTCAGCTAGATTAGTATAATTTTCATGTATTAGGTGTATAAATTAATTCTCGGCCCCTAGATTAAATTAATCAGAACACCTATTTCAATGAAAAGAATTCCCCGCAATAAACGGCGTTTTGAAGCGCCATCTGTGAACTATCAAACCACTTAAGTCCGATTGTGGTTTGATTAACACAACCTCAAAAAACATAGTGAATAATAATGTCGTTCGACAAGCAGCACTTGAGGCACTGCTTTCTTTTCACCTTCCAACTTGGAATAACTGCCGCAGAAGCACAAGAAATTATTCGTTCGGCCTTGGGAGGGATTGCTTAATCTTATAGCACATGTAAAAAGTGTTTGAAAAAATTTCTGAATGGAAACTTTGATCTCCAGGATGAGGAACGTCCTGGGCAACAACAAAAAATTGAGGACGAGGAGTTGGACAACTTACTTCAATGAAAATCCCTGTCAAACACAACAGGAGCTTGCTGATACTCTTGGAGTGATTCAACCAGCTATTTCGGTGCGTTTAAAAAGAATTGGGAGGATACAAAAGAAAGGTCGTTGGGTGCCCCATCATCTTACCTTAGGAAACAAAAGTCGACGCTGTGAAATTGCAATGTGCCTACTGACCAGATTCAAACAAAAACACTTTTTACATAAAATGGTGACTTGGGATGAAAAGTGAATATTTTACGATAATTCTAAGAGGCGAAAGTCGTGGGTTTATTCGGGGGAGCCGTCAACGAGCACTGCAAAACCGAACATGCACGGGAAAAAATTTTTGTTGTGTATTTGGTAGGATTACAAAGGTGTAATCTATTATAAGATACTCGAACAGGGGGAAACCGTCACTGCCAAGCGTTATCAGGACCAACTGGTGAAATTGCCTGATACTATTGAAGAAAAGATACCTTTTACTGGTAGTTTTACGAGGCAAGTGATTTTGCTAAAGGATAAAGCACGGCCACACACGGCAAAAGAAACCCTGAAAGTTATCTCCACGTTAGGTTGGGAAATTCTCCCACATGCGGCGTATTCTCCAGACCTTGCGCCTTCTGACTACTACCTTTTTCGGGCGCAACACCATCACCTGGTTTATACCCAGTGTCAATCTCCTGAAGAAGTCTGGCAGAGCAATGATGACTTCATCCAGTGAAAACCGCCATCTTTCTTCCGAGCCGGAATCCGACAATTTCCCGATCGATGGGAGAAATGCGTGCAAAACGACGGTGATTATTTTCAAGATTAGATCTGTATTCATTTCTTTATAAATAAATGTCAGAAATATACCTAATATTTTCGTCAGCATTTACTACAAATAATTATCATTCTAGCTGCAATTGTCCTAAGAGAAGATGTTTTCTCGAGATTCAGGTGGGAGTCGCGGGAGTTGTTAGTAACTCCCACCATAATTTTTCACTTGATTATAATTAATTCTAAAATATTGAAATAGACATTGAAGTTGGGTAAATTTCATATAATTTTGAGTGAATACTGTGAAATATTTGTCAGCCTAAAAGAAATTTTCTATATATAATTGTGAAACAAAAATACCTTGTAGAAAACTCATCCATATTTCTGTTGTGAATATTTTACATTTTTCTTCATTTGAAAATTATACTATTTAAAACAAAATTGATTATTGAGTTTTTTTTGTATAAGAGTGAAGAGAATATTAGAGTGGGAGTATCGTTCTCCCTCCTCCTTGTAACAAGCAGAGTCTACTCAAGAGACCCTGAGTTGTCGACAACCTCATAATTATTCAAATTTATATGACTTTTAAATAGAGAGGAGTCGGTGCGCTCTCTAAAACAAAAATTCATCGACTGGCGCCCATTTCGGTAAAAATTGAATTGAAAAATTGTTATGCCCCACAAAGTGGAGCATTACTTAATCATTCCGGAAAATGGGCGAACAAATGCAGCACATATTTCGGAATAAAAATATAGAATTAAGCAATTGTATACTTATCCAGAATATACGTGCATTATAAAGCGGGTATATTCGCATTAATAAGTAAGCTAGTGGATCATGCATCAGCATTTCCACTGGGCTCAATCGCATCATGTTATCGTAACACCATGCAGATATGAGGCAATGGCCGAGACGTGATAGCCGTTCGTTGTAATAAATACTCGAGAGACTGATGGCTCTGGGCCAGTAACTTGACGGCAGTCTTCATCACTGTTCACCTGATACGTTCGGTATCAGACTGAACACATTCAACTGTACTTCGCCAAATTAAGATTTGAATAAAGAGTATTATTTAGTATTTGTTCGCGAGTGCGATATTCTTCCGAAATACCGAATCCCATCCGCTCGGGACTACAACATTTTGGTGGCAGCGTTATCTATTTTTGGAAGAGGACGGAGGCCTGATCAACCACTGTCTTATCGCACAGCAACGAAGAAGTGGTAATATTCCACAATCTTTCCACCCGAGGGAGGACTAGCCATTTTAAAGTCCTTCGAGGAATTTTATGGAAGGCGCGAGAAGATTACCTTATTGGTAAACCAGCTGAAGATAAGTCTATTCTATAGTACTTTCGTTGTACCGTCGGGGATAGCAGAGTTTTGTCCATTGTTTTGGAAATCAGTTTTTGACAAGTCGCGATGTCAACTACACGGAGAGTTAACGAGGATCAGGAGGACTCTGAATTTAACTCTCATACTTTGTCAGTTCCTGGCGCAAGGAGAGCCTTGTTTGAGCTCAGAGGGGAAGGGGATAACATTAATAATGTTAATCTATAACGGGAATTCGTTCAATCTGAACATTCCAGTATGCTCGCCGGGAATCATCAGATTATTACAGAAGCTGAGGTTCACGGGGGGGATAATGACGAGCCAGGGGAAGCTGTTGATAGTGTACAGGGCACGCAGAATGCGCCTGCTCCTGTTAACACTTCGGTGAGTCAACGTCGTCCTGTGCATGTTGTGCCACAGGTTGATCTGGATAACATTGACAATTATCCAGAGAGTGAGGTGGAAGACCAAGCTGAATATTTCACGCCGTCTAATGTTCTTGCCGGCGGCAGGGAGTTCAGGGCTAGTTCCACGCATCAGGGGGGCAATGGTCCTCAGCAGAGACCTTTGCAGGAGAATCCGGTCTTTGATCGCCTTTTGGGGATAATTCGAACTCTCGAGGAATCAAGGCTGAGGCTCCAAAGGGAGATGGATATTAGAGAGCAAAGGATTGCTGAGGAGAAACTACGTCGGGTTGAAGCAGAGCAGCAGAAGAATGAGTACAGGGTACTCGTGGAAGATGCTTATGAGAAGCAGTTGAATCATCGAAGTAGGTGTTCGCATTTGGATCTCTTGGATTTAAAGGGCGCACTTTATTTGATAAAAGTTTTCACCGGGGATGGTCCAGATAAATTGGATTGTTTCCTAGATTCCATTGCCAGCGCTAGGAGATTAATTCGTCCAGGATTGGAGAGTCACCTTTTGGATGGAATTTTGGGAAGTAAATTGGACGGTGCTGCACATAAACAATTGAAACATCGCACGGTAAAAACTTTCGAGCAGCTGAAAAGTGAATTGGAATCACTTTTTGGGAAGACTCGGAATGTCGTCGGTCTACAAGCTGAGTTCAGCAAATTACAACAGCGCAAGAACGACGACGTTGGAAAATTCGTCCAGCGCACGGAGGAGGTCACGATAGATTACTTCAATCGTCTATTGGGTCTTCATCCAGAGCTCTCGCAGAAGGAGAAGGAGGCAGCTACGAAAGTCCTAGAGACTATGGCAAAATTAGTGTTTGAACAAGGATTGCGGGGTCAACTGCAGATTTTGGTGAGAGCGAATCTGCACTCTCTTGCACTGGAGCTGTGGAACTGGAAAAGACTATTTCTGGAAATACAAAGAGCAAGAGTGGGGGAAATTTTGGGCAAAATCGGAGTTCCATTGGAGGCGGCAAAATGTCTATGGGTCGTCAGTCCGTCGGAGGCTATTTCTCTTGCGGTCAAACGGGTCATCTTGCGAAAAATTGTGGAAACTCGCAAGGAGGGCAACGGAGATAATTGCCAGTTCCGACGGAACGTCGAAGCATCAACGCATTTGGCTCTGTTTGTCAGTATTGCAAATATGCGGGCCACGATTTTGCTGACTGTCATAAATTGAAGAGAAAATTAGGGCTATCTGAGACATCGAAAGTGAGTTTCGGGGCAATGAAGCAATTTAATTCAGGTTCGAATAAATTTACGCCCGGGGAAAAACAAAATAATGCACAAAATAATAATGGTGCCAAGGATAAGAATAATGCGGAGGGGGGAAACAAAACTCTTCCTCTGCCGGTTGGCGCCTATCAAATTATGATGGTGCATACCACTGGGGTAACCGGAGAAGGAGTCGCCCATAAGCGGCGAATGATAGCTCCAGTGCGGCCTTCGGGAATAAAGACGCAAATTCTACTGTCTGCAGATGAATTAAAACAACCTACGTTGTTTTTGGCAGATACAGGGGCAAAGGCATCTTTAGTTAAAATCAATAAATTAATTAAGAAAGCGGAGATAACATGAGGGCAGCGGCTTTTGAGAGGAATTTCGAGTCAAGACGTTGCAACACTGGGGGAGGTGATTCTTTATCTGAAAGTAGGTAAAGAAATTTTGGGACACAAGTTCCAAGTTGTTCCGGAGAATTTTCCATGTGTTGGGGGAATTCTGGGAGAGGATCTTTTGGCGCCTCCAAGTTTGGAAGTTGAGACAATTCACGGAGCATCGCTAAAAATTAATGGTCATCGTTTTGATTTATTCCAGGACAAGGAGCCTACGTAGTTGAAAACGAGAATGGAGATATTGGTTCGAGTGCCAACATGCAACAAAGGGACAGGGATTGTTCCTAAAATGAAGCTGAAGGAGGGCGTTTTCGTGGGGGAATGCTTGACGGAAGTCGTGGATGGTTTCGAAAACGTGTGTGTGATCAACACCAACGATACGGACGAGTTCGTCGACTTACCAGTGGTCGTGTTGGAGGCGCTAGCCACTGGGATCGAAGTCATGACGCTGCGAAATTCGTGCGAAAACGAAAAGAAAGATCGTATAAAATTGTTGCATGAAAATCTACGGATTAAGCATCTGAACCAGGAGGAACGAGACAGTTTGGTAGAAATTTTGGAGCAATTCAATGCTATTGTGCGGTTACCAGGGGATGCTCCAGGTGTAACTGATCGTCTGGAACATGAGATTCCATTGAAACCAGGGACTGTTCCAATTAACATTCGACCTCATCGCTTGCCGCAGTCACAGGAGGGGGAGGTCGATCATCAAATCAAGGAGATGCTGCGGAACGGAGTGGTCCGACCAAGCAGAAGTCAATGGAATGCACCTTTATTGGTCGTTCCGAAAAAGATGGATGCTTCGGGAAAAATTAAATTCCGAGTTGTTGTTGATTTTAGACGACTGAATGACGTCACGATAGGTGATTCATTTCCATTGCCTAACATTACCGACATTTTGGAAAGATTGGGCAATGCAAAATGTTTTTCAACGTTGGACTTGGCATCAGGGTTTCATCAAATACCTGTGAAAGAGGAAGATAAATGCAAGACTGCATTTTCCACACCGTACGGGCATTACGAGTTTAATCGTCTGCTTTTTGGGGTGAAAGAGGGCCCAGCGACGTTCCAGCGTTTAATGAATTCTGTACTAGCTGGAATTCAAGGACTACGATGTTTCGTGTACCTGGATGACATCGTCATTTTTGGTCCAAGTCTAAAAGACCACAATAAAAGGCTGGTGGAGGTTCTGAAACGGCTGAAAGAGGCGAATCTACGACTTCAGCCGGATAAGTGCAATTTTCAAAGAAGAGAAGTTGTTTACCTTGGGCACGTTATTACTGCAGATGGGATTAAGGCTGGCTCGAGCAAAATAGAGGCAGTAGAGAATTTCCTAGATCCACAAAATAAGAAAGAAGACATTAGTCTTTCCTTGGTCTAGCCGATTATTATCGGAAATTCATAAAGAGTTTTTCCGAAATTGCTAAACCGCTGACTGAGCCATTAAAAAAAATTTTCAGTGGACCTGGGGAGAGAGAGAAAAAACTTCGGTAGAGATTTTGAAAAAGACTCTAACAACGGCACCAATCCTCCAGTATCCTGATTTTGAGAGGACTTTTCTTTTGACAACGGATGCCTCAAAGATGGCCGTAGGCGCTGTTCTGTCGCAGGGGGAAATTAGCAAGGATTTGCCGATTGCCTATGCCAGCAGAACCCTATAAACAGTAGAGCAAGAGTACTACAGAAAGGGATTTATATGCTGTTGTTTGGGGGGTTAAGCATTTTAGGCCTTATCTATATGGCCGAAAATTCATCGTTGTCACGGATCACAGACCCTTACGATGGATTTTCAATGTTAAGGACCTGGAATCGAAATTAATGCGTTGGCGTATAGAATTAGAGGAATACGACTATGAGGTCGTTTACAAAGCCGGGAAGTTAAATACTAACGCTGATGCGCTCAGTCGTATCAACGTTGTAACCCGAGCTCAGGCGAAATCAGAGTGGTGCGACGCAGTGGGGCACTCGATCAATGAAGCTGAGATTATCACACCAGCTGATGATGAAATAATGATTATTCTGCAGGAATATCACGACACGCCGATTGCGGGACATCCCGGAGCAAAACGGATGTACGCAAAATTACGTCAGAGGTATCAATGGAAGGGAATGAAATCTGATATAGAGAAGGCGACTTGTGAGGAATGCCAGCTAAATAAGCTGGGAAAAGCAACAAAAGTGCCAATGGTCATTAGGGAGAGCCCAGAGGAGGCGTTCGAGCAGTGTGCTATGGAAATTGTTGGTCTATTGCCAGTCACGGACGCTGGGAATAAATATATTCTCACATTTCAAGACGCCTTAACCAAATTCAGCAGAGCAATTCCGATTCGGGACCAAAAGGCCAACACAATTGGTGGCGCATTTGCGGAAAAAATCATGTGTGAATATGGAACACCACGAAAATTACTTACCGATAAAGGTCCGAATTTTGTTGGTGAGATTTTTAAGAACGTAAGTAAATTGCTGAAAATAAAGAAAATACAGACTACTGCGTATCATCCGCAAATGAACAGAATTGTCGAGAAATCTCATCGCACTCTTGCTGAATACTTAAGGAGTTTCATTGTGGAGGATGAGACGGATTGGGACACATGGCTTCCGTATGCGATGTTCGCATACAACACGACTCCTCATTCGGCGACTAAAATGACGCTATTTGAGCTGATGTTCGGTGGACGTGCTGAGTTACCAATAGCCGTCAAACAGCCTCCACGTTTGACGTATTGCTATGACGATTTTGCGCAAGAACTTCGTGAGAGATTGAGAGCAGCTCACCAGGAAGCGAAGGAGAAACTTGACGCAGGCAAAGCAAAATCGAAAATCCAGTAGGACAAAATCGCTGAAGTAATGGAATTCTGTGTTGGCGACAAAGTACTGCTGAAAAATGAAGTTCTGCGACGAGGACGATCTAAGAAATTAGATTCCCTGGATTGGACCTTATGAAATAATCGAGAGGAATTCCGATGTGAATTACACCATCAAATATTGCAACAAAAAAAAGGACTCAGAGGGTACATGTTAATAGACTGCGTCCATTTATAGTCGAATGACTATATGGACCCCAGCCTCGGAATGAATTGAAACAGACACAAATATCATTGGAAAATGGAGGAATTTTTATTTAAATGAAAATGGGGAACTTACAAATTGTTTATAAAATTTCAGTAAACTTTTTGCATAAGTTATTGACGCAATCTCTGACCGTATGTGAAGTCGGGGTAACTCAGATGCCAGCCCCATTCAAGATAAAAGACTGTTGGACTGAAGAAGATGTAATTCCGGCAATGGGGACAGGTGGTCTCCGATCGCTCCAACCATTGAGGTACGTGGCACGGCTGGGGGACGGGGGTCTCGCCGAACAGAAGACGAAAATTGAAAATATCTTCGAGGTCATCAGCGATCACTTTGAGTTCCCACAAGGCGTTAAGATCCACTCGCCTTTGATTCCTCCATCGAGCAATGAGCTTGCGGTAGCCATGGTTGACGTATCCATGGCGATAGGGATAAGTGGAGGCCTGCAACAGGAAAAAAAGGGACGTTTCAGGCACACGGTGGAGGCAGAAAGTGCAGAGAAAATTCAGGGGAGAGGAATTCAAAATCTACTCACCAGGTATGAAAACATAGAGGCGTCAACTACGTGGGGCATGTATGGATGTCGATATCTGACGGGTCTGGCAGGTCTGACAGGGCTGACAGGTCTGACAGGGCTGACAGGTCTGACAGGGCTGACAGGTCTGACAAGGCTGACGGAACGAGAGGGGTTGGGCCGACCAAGCAGGATCCATTCTCGAGGGTTGGATCGTACTGTTGGGCGCTTCACAGCCGGAGACATTGAAGGTCTGCCAGCTCTACGAGGGAAATCACGAGTAAGGTGGTCCTCTAATCCACAATCGAGGCACGATGGTTCACACTCAGGAGCAAGATGGCCCAGCCGATTGCACTTAATACACCTCCTTGAATCCATTTTCGGAGGTTTCCTGGTAACTTCCTTAATCAGAGATGCGGAGGAAACTGTGAAAACTTTGGGGCGCATCAAGTTTTTGTATTCGATGATGCACCGTTAACAAAGATGGCCGCATACGACAGTATCCACGTCGCTCGATTTCGACGTGTTGACCGGGTTCAAGAACCTTCGGTTTTGCGAAACTCGCAAAATCGGTAATTTTGTTACTCATGCTAGGAAACATGATGGCTCCAGTACGGGGGGAGGAGGTGCATGCGATCGAAAAGTTCGTTCACACGCCTGGAATTTATTTCGAGCCAATTAGGAAAATGTATCTTAGCACCCAGGTTTGGTCCATAGCTGCGAGTACAGATGTTTCACCATGGCTAGCGAGGGATAACTAACTTCAAGAGCATCTGAACCACACGAAAGAGCTTTGCATCAAAGCAGGTCCTTGGGGAACCAACTTTCGGCTCATTGTGGATCAATGGATCAACGATTTCGCGGAAACGAGAGACATCATCACTGGACTATTGGGCTTAAACGACGCAAGCAAAAAACGTCAAGGTCTTATAGACGGTTTGGGCACTGTGGCCAAATCGCTGTTCGGGACGATGGACGCTGAGGACGCTCACGAGATATTCGAAAGGCTTGCACACCTGGAAAATGGAGTCAAGGGGAATTTGGATAGTTCCAGGAAGCAACTGGAGATTGTCAACTCAACACTTCCAGTTGGGACACACGGAGGAAATAATCAAGGAAAATGAGGACATTCTGC
>NW_021680458.1:612793-626914 GCF_001412515.2 Diachasma alloeum | reverse complement strand
GAGGAATACGACTATGAGGTCGTTTACAAAGCCGGGAAGTTAAATACTAACGCTGATGCGCTCAGTCGTATCAACGTTGTAACCCGAGCTCAGGCGAAATCAGAGTGGTGCGACGCAGTGGGGCACTCGATCAATGAAGCTGAGATTATCACACCAGCTGATGATGAAATAATGATTATTCTGCAGGAATATCACGACACGCCGATTGCGGGACATCCCGGAGCAAAACGGATGTACGCAAAATTACGTCAGAGGTATCAATGGAAGGGAATGAAATCTGATATAGAGAAGGCGACTTGTGAGGAATGCCAGCTAAATAAGCTGGGAAAAGCAACAAAAGTGCCAATGGTCATTAGGGAGAGCCCAGAGGAGGCGTTCGAGCAGTGTGCTATGGAAATTGTTGGTCTATTGCCAGTCACGGACGCTGGGAATAAATATATTCTCACATTTCAAGACGCCTTAACCAAATTCAGCAGAGCAATTCCGATTCGGGACCAAAAGGCCAACACAATTGGTGGCGCATTTGCGGAAAAAATCATGTGTGAATATGGAACACCACGAAAATTACTTACCGATAAAGGTCCGAATTTTGTTGGTGAGATTTTTAAGAACGTAAGTAAATTGCTGAAAATAAAGAAAATACAGACTACTGCGTATCATCCGCAAATGAACAGAATTGTCGAGAAATCTCATCGCACTCTTGCTGAATACTTAAGGAGTTTCATTGTGGAGGATGAGACGGATTGGGACACATGGCTTCCGTATGCGATGTTCGCATACAACACGACTCCTCATTCGGCGACTAAAATGACGCTATTTGAGCTGATGTTCGGTGGACGTGCTGAGTTACCAATAGCCGTCAAACAGCCTCCACGTTTGACGTATTGCTATGACGATTTTGCGCAAGAACTTCGTGAGAGATTGAGAGCAGCTCACCAGGAAGCGAAGGAGAAACTTGACGCAGGCAAAGCAAAATCGAAAATCCAGTAGGACAAAATCGCTGAAGTAATGGAATTCTGTGTTGGCGACAAAGTACTGCTGAAAAATGAAGTTCTGCGACGAGGACGATCTAAGAAATTAGATTCCCTGGATTGGACCTTATGAAATAATCGAGAGGAATTCCGATGTGAATTACACCATCAAATATTGCAACAAAAAAAAGGACTCAGAGGGTACATGTTAATAGACTGCGTCCATTTATAGTCGAATGACTATATGGACCCCAGCCTCGGAATGAATTGAAACAGACACAAATATCATTGGAAAATGGAGGAATTTTTATTTAAATGAAAATGGGGAACTTACAAATTGTTTATAAAATTTCAGTAAACTTTTTGCATAAGTTATTGACGCAATCTCTGACCGTATGTGAAGTCGGGGTAACTCAGATGCCAGCCCCATTCAAGATAAAAGACTGTTGGACTGAAGAAGATGTAATTCCGGCAATGGGGACAGGTGGTCTCCGATCGCTCCAACCATTGAGGTACGTGGCACGGCTGGGGGACGGGGGTCTCGCCGAACAGAAGACGAAAATTGAAAATATCTTCGAGGTCATCAGCGATCACTTTGAGTTCCCACAAGGCGTTAAGATCCACTCGCCTTTGATTCCTCCATCGAGCAATGAGCTTGCGGTAGCCATGGTTGACGTATCCATGGCGATAGGGATAAGTGGAGGCCTGCAACAGGAAAAAAAGGGACGTTTCAGGCACACGGTGGAGGCAGAAAGTGCAGAGAAAATTCAGGGGAGAGGAATTCAAAATCTACTCACCAGGTATGAAAACATAGAGGCGTCAACTACGTGGGGCATGTATGGATGTCGATATCTGACGGGTCTGGCAGGTCTGACAGGGCTGACAGGTCTGACAGGGCTGACAGGTCTGACAGGGCTGACAGGTCTGACAAGGCTGACGGAACGAGAGGGGTTGGGCCGACCAAGCAGGATCCATTCTCGAGGGTTGGATCGTACTGTTGGGCGCTTCACAGCCGGAGACATTGAAGGTCTGCCAGCTCTACGAGGGAAATCACGAGTAAGGTGGTCCTCTAATCCACAATCGAGGCACGATGGTTCACACTCAGGAGCAAGATGGCCCAGCCGATTGCACTTAATACACCTCCTTGAATCCATTTTCGGAGGTTTCCTGGTAACTTCCTTAATCAGAGATGCGGAGGAAACTGTGAAAACTTTGGGGCGCATCAAGTTTTTGTATTCGATGATGCACCGTTAACAAAGATGGCCGCATACGACAGTATCCACGTCGCTCGATTTCGACGTGTTGACCGGGTTCAAGAACCTTCGGTTTTGCGAAACTCGCAAAATCGGTAATTTTGTTACTCATGCTAGGAAACATGATGGCTCCAGTACGGGGGGAGGAGGTGCATGCGATCGAAAAGTTCGTTCACACGCCTGGAATTTATTTCGAGCCAATTAGGAAAATGTATCTTAGCACCCAGGTTTGGTCCATAGCTGCGAGTACAGATGTTTCACCATGGCTAGCGAGGGATAACTAACTTCAAGAGCATCTGAACCACACGAAAGAGCTTTGCATCAAAGCAGGTCCTTGGGGAACCAACTTTCGGCTCATTGTGGATCAATGGATCAACGATTTCGCGGAAACGAGAGACATCATCACTGGACTATTGGGCTTAAACGACGCAAGCAAAAAACGTCAAGGTCTTATAGACGGTTTGGGCACTGTGGCCAAATCGCTGTTCGGGACGATGGACGCTGAGGACGCTCACGAGATATTCGAAAGGCTTGCACACCTGGAAAATGGAGTCAAGGGGAATTTGGATAGTTCCAGGAAGCAACTGGAGATTGTCAACTCAACACTTCCAGTTGGGACACACGGAGGAAATAATCAAGGAAAATGAGGACATCCTGCAGAAGTCAATGCAGCTCATAAAAGAAGAGTATTCGCAGCTAGCTCACAAACAAAATATAGATGAGCATCTGTTAGTCCTAGAAGCCATCCACAGAGGAGTAAGAGAGGACGCTGTGAAAATAAGAAAACTCTTGACTGAATCCAGAGGTTTGATATTGGACACCGGAGTTTTCACAGAGACACAGAAAATGGGCACATCCAAGGTCATCGCATGGGTCTGCTGTCTGGCCCAGAATTATCAGCTATTTATAAGCTAATTTTCTGTGCGAAGCAAGAATTTTCTGCTCAAATATTTTGGGCGGAACATCAAACTTAATCGCTCAATTTGTCAAAATGGGCTAGGAAATCAGCCTGGAGTATCTTCTGATTTATAAGCTAATTTCCAGCCCATATAGGATTTCCCGGAAAAATGAGAATTTTCATGATTTTCTCAACACAGGAAATTAGCTTATAAATCAAAAGATACTTCAGGCTGATTTTCTAGCCCATTTTGACAAATTGAGCGATTAGGTAGACACCCAAATCGTAGAGTTTGACTTTTGGCCCAAAATATTTGGACCGAAAATTTTTGCTTCACGCAGAAAATTAGCTTATAAAGAGCTGATAATGCTGGGCTAGACAGCCGGCCCATGCGATGACCTTGAATTTGCCCATTTTCCAGCCCATATGGGATTTCCCGGAAAAATGCCGATTTTCATGGTTTTCTCAACACAGGAAATTAGCTTATAAATCAAAAGATATCTCAATGTGGTTTTCGAGCCAATTCTGATTACTTGGCCGCCTAGCTTAACGCCGNTAACTTCAAGAGCATCTGAACCACACGAAAGAGCTTTGCATCAAAGCAGGTCCTTGGGGAACCAACTTTCGGCTCATTGTGGATCAATGGATCAACGATTTCGCGGAAACGAGAGACATCATCACTGGACTATTGGGCTTAAACGACGCAAGCAAAAAACGTCAAGGTCTTATAGACGGTTTGGGCACTGTGGCCAAATCGCTGTTCGGGACGATGGACGCTGAGGACGCTCACGAGATATTCGAAAGGCTTGCACACCTGGAAAATGGAGTCAAGGGGAATTTGGATAGTTCCAGGAAGCAACTGGAGATTGTCAACTCAACACTTCCAGTTGGGACACACGGAGGAAATAATCAAGGAAAATGAGGACATCCTGCAGAAGTCAATGCAGCTCATAAAAGAAGAGTATTCGCAGCTAGCTCACAAACAAAATATAGATGAGCATCTGTTAGTCCTAGAAGCCATCCACAGAGGAGTAAGAGAGGACGCTGTGAAAATAAGAAAACTCTTGACTGAATCCAGAGGTTTGATATTGGACACCGGAGTTTTCACAGAGACACAGAAAATGGGCACATCCAAGGTCATCGCATGGGTCTGCTGTCTGGCCCAGAATTATCAGCTATTTATAAGCTAATTTTCTGTGCGAAGCAAGAATTTTCTGCTCAAATATTTTGGGCGGAACATCAAACTTAATCGCTCAATTTGTCAAAATGGGCTAGGAAATCAGCCTGGAGTATCTTCTGATTTATAAGCTAATTTTCTGTGCGAAGCAAGAATTTTCTGCTCAAATATTTTGGGCGGAACATCAAACTTAATCGCTCAATTTGTCAAAATGGGCTAGGAAATCAGCCTGGAGTATCTTCTGATTTATAAGCTAATTTTCTGTGCGAAGCAAGAATTTTCTGCTCAAATATTTTGGGCGGAACATCAAACTTAATCGCTCAATTTGTCAAAATGGGCTAGGAAATCAGCCTGGAGTATCTTCTGATTTATAAGCTAATTTCCAGCCCATATAGGATTTCCCGGAAAAATGAGAATTTTCATGATTTTCTCAACACAGGAAATTAGCTTATAAATCAAAAGATACTTCAGGCTGATTTTCTAGCCCATTTTGACAAATTGAGCGATTAAGTTTGATGTTCCGCCCAAAATATTTGAGCAGAAAATTCTTGCTTCGCACAGAAAATTAGCTTATAAATCAAAAGATACTTCAGGCTGATTTTCTAGCCCATTTTGACAAATTGAGCGATTAAGTTTGATGTTCCGCCCAAAATATTTGAGCAGAAAATTCTTGCTTCGCACAGAAAATTAGCTTATAAATCAAAAGATACTTCAGGCTGATTTTCTAGCCCATTTTGACAAATTGAGCGATTAGGTAGACACCCAAATCGTAGAGTTTGACTTTTGGCCCAAAATATTTGGACCGAAAATTTTTGCTTCACGCAGAAAATTAGCTTATAAAGAGCTGATAATGCTGGGCTAGACAGCCGGCCCATGCGATGACCTTGAATTTGCCCATTTTCCAGCCCATATGGGATTTCCCGGAAAAATGCCGATTTTCATGGTTTTCTCAACACAGGAAATTAGCTTATAAATCAAAAGATATCTCAATGTGGTTTTCGAGCCAATTCTGATTACTTGGCCGCCTAGCTTAACGCCGAAATCCGAAAAATCGATTTTACGCCCAAAATATTTGAGCAGAAAATTTTTGGTTTGCACAGAAAAAAAGCTTATAAAAAGCATGTAATTTCGAGCTATTGACCGAGTCGATCCGAGCATCTTGGCTGCCTGGCTTGACGGAGCTGCGTTTCAGACTTCTCGGATTACGAGAACGAAGGTAATGAGTTGGCTGTGTTTGGATAATCGAGAACTTTTTGTTAAGGTTTATTGCGTATTTCTGAGGCCAAAGAAAAATCATTACAGATTATTATTATGATTATGAAAGGCAATGGCATCACACCCCTCGCATTTTACCCCGGCAATTTCAATTTTACGATTCTGCCCTCACGGCTTTTCCATTACGAATTTACCCTCACAATGTTACCTCGAGAATTTCACCCTCTAAAATTACACCCTTATAACTTTACCCTTACAATTTTGCCTTTAAGATTCTGTCGTTACGACTTTACCCTACCTTCTTTAACCCCTTCAACCCTTACAATGTTAGGTTTACCATCGGCTGGAGCTCATTGATAAAGGTCCGGGCCATCATTGGATGGAGCTTGGTTTTTGAGCTCCGGCATGCCAATGCACGGCCAAACACTGGGCCGGATCTGTCTGCCAGTAATCGAGCACGCGCCCTTCCCCAATACTCAAGCCCGGGTACCGAGCTATGGCTGAACCTCCAACCAAGCTTGGGCGCCGAGGCTCGGCAAGCACAGACCTGTGCCAGACTCGAGCCGTTTTCCGAACCCTAGCATTTCGTACGTGGAAATTAGGGGATTTTTAGTTGATTTTTTTTGTATTCAATTTTTCCAAGTCTGTAGGAGGAATAAGGGGTGCATTTCAACGCAAACACTCAGAGTCGTCTTTTTTTTTTCAAAATGTACCTGAGGGGTTGGCGAAATCTCTTGAAAAGGATGAAATTTTCCGGTATCTTAATTAGGGCATTTTTTATTAATTTTTGAAAAATGGATTTCTCTAAGTCTGTGGGGGGAATAAAGGGGTGCGATTCAACGCAAATACTTAGAGTCGCCATTTTTTGGAAATGTACCCGAGGGATTGGGAAACTGTTCTGACAAGAAAATTGTTCGGTGCCTTAATTAGGGGATTTTTAATTAACTTTTTTCTATTCAATTTTTCTAAGTCTGTGGGGGGGAGGAATAAGGGGTGCGTTTCAATGCAAACACTTAGAGTCGCCTTTCTTTTTTTTTTTTTTTTTTAATGTACACGAAGGATTGGGGTTGGGGTTTTAGCGTCATTATTCTCAAACATTTTTGATGGAATTTGATTTTTTCAAAAATTTATCCCTAGAAAAATTGGCTTTTTTAAAAATAATTTTTCTCATAATTTTACTGAAAATACCTAACATTTATTAAATATTTAGTCTTTGTAAAATAACCATGTCCTCGAAACTTCTGGAGCATGTATTTTCGTAGTCTCGATGACCGTTAAATGTAGAAATCACGCCCCAAGTCAATCTTGACGATATTTTAAATAATTTCTTGACAAAAGTATCAGCTTTTTTGAAATATGTTGATAATGTCATTTCTCATTATAGGGAAGTCATTGGTTTTGTTACAAATTTTGCTACGGAAAAAGATGTCTCACAGAATGCATACGTCATATCTTTTGCTTTGAAAAATAGCGATGAGAAAGGTGTCAAAGTAGTCGCATGGAATTACGAAGCTAGACGCATTCAAGCATTAATTACCCCATATGCAGAGTACTATCGTTTATTAATTAGAAGGATGAAAAATTGAAGATAAAATCTAATTTTTTTCTTTAAAATCAAGATTTTACATATTAATGGTGCGAGGGCCAAGGAAACCAATCCACATTGGAATTGTGGGGCAATTCCATTACATTTGGAAATCAACTCAAATACTGAAATGAACCGTCTTGGAACATACGTATTAGAAAAGAAAGATATTCCAATAGTTTCACCTTCTAATATCACTGCTTTTAATAAACAGACTTGTCGGAATTCATGATTGGAAATAAGACATAAGATACGCTCCAATAGAGATGGTCATGTACAGTCATTGTTGTGCCAAGTATTTATAATAATAATAGTTGATTTCAAATATATGGAATCATATTGTTGACAGTTTTACAATATATTTGCAAACTTTTGGCCATTCAAAGCTGAATCCTAATATCCATCTCGTTTGAAGAGTATCCCTAGACCATTCGAGACTTCACTTTGGAGAAAGCGTCTCGGTTCTGAAAAAATATGGACAATTTTGGTATTGTATGTCTCAAATGGCATGATATTGTTCCACCCTGTCGCAATTCTAGGATAATTCATCTCGTTTTCGGTCTCTATCCTTTTTTTTCATGTTTGATCTCACTTTCCATCTTGTCTCAGACTCATACGCATTAAAAAGTCTCGTCTCGTCTCGTGGGCAACTCGAATTATCTTTTTCTGTCAGACCCTAATCCATTTTATTACATCAAATTGATCATTTCAAGGTATTACTGGTTATATAAAGACAAATTTAGTAGTAGTAATCCATCAAAAAAATGCAGCGAATAACACCTGTTATGGATGTATTGCTGAGAATATATTAAAATTACCAATCGACTGTAATGGTTAGGTGGGTGAGGTGTTGCTCCGGCGGACATCCAGGCTAAGCAGCGTTGAGCTGGGTTAGTACTTGGATGGGTGACCGCTTAGGAACATCTCGCTCGCACAAAAATTGCGGCCGGTAGGTACGGGGTAGCGGCCTAATGTCTCCATCTAGTCAGTGTGACAGATGGATATATTAGGGCACTGCAAAATCGGCCGGCTGTGCGACTGGGGTTTTACATGGTTTCCCGTGCAGTCCTAGCTCGAATGGGGCACAGCTAAGAGTAAGACGGCCATGATACCGCAGATAACGATGAGAGGAAAAGAAAGGTGGGGAGGCAGGCTAGAGGAGGGCTTTCAAATCGAGAATTACTTAGACAAAAACCAAAGAAATAGAAAAATGAAAAATAAAAAAAATATTAAAATTATCTGTTCGTGTTCTGGCTTTCGCAAGTAATTTCACGAGTCCATATCAACTTGGGGATCATGTAGCGACCATAAGAAAATTAGAAGGACAGGGTAATGATACGGGATATCCTCTTTTTGATCGTATCTAGGTTGATTATTTATATGATTGTGAAGGTTAAAATTATGTTTTTAGCAATGCCTTTGCATTTTGAAGTGGAATTGATGAGCGATATAACACTAATTGATGATCTCAAAATGTCCCGTAAAGAATTATTATTGGCTAAAAATATGATATATCTACCATCAACTTCTGGCAGAAACACGTCAATGGAAGGCGTGAAGAAAAGAAAAATCGAACATCAAAAGGAATATTAAAAAAATGAAGTTTTAAATATGACATATATACAATCGTTTTGAAAAATTTTAAATATATGTAAATTTTCAATAATTCAAAATAATAATTTTAAATAATTTTCTTAATTTAAAAATTGAAATCAAAATCAGAACAAGCTCTTCATGTGAAATCGAAATCCATCTCCGCGAATTACACTACAATATAAAATGGAAAAAAATTTCCTTGCATTCATTGACCATTCGCTTTTCGATGTCGGCTTTGATGGAGGGGTCGGATTGTCCCTGACGGATCCTTTGATATGAAAGTTGAGTTGTGTACTCCTTCGCCAGTCAAATTTCATCGATCGATCTGTCAAGGAATGGATAAACCTCACAACAACGAGCAGGATAGGGCTCGTTTTAACCCTTTAAGGTGAAAAGCGTAGTAAAGCGTAGTAGGACGCTCGAGCAGGGATGCCGGTATGCCGCTTTGACGGCCATAGAGTGGGGATATTGAAATTCACGTTAGAGGGATTAACCTCATCTCAAATAATTGTTTGATACATGAGGACAATTAATGCACTACAAACCTTCATAAACTGGCTTGATTACTATTGTAATGTTGAACCTCACAAAAATGAGCGGAATGGAGCTGCTTTTAACCTCATCTCAAATAATTATTTGATAGGTAAGGACAGTTGATGCGCTATTAACCTTTGTGAACTGGCTTGATTAATGTCATAATGTCCTTTTCGAATTTTTACATTTCAATACCGTCTATTTTAATATTCCATAAAGTAGGGGGTGGTTCCTAACCCGAAGATACCACTCGATTAGTTTATTGTATTTTTGGGTAGTGTGAGCTACCTTAACATCCTTATTCTCCAGCCAATCACATGTGAGAACAATCGTAGACTTAGTATACCTGACCGGGATTGGTTGAAAAATAAGGATTTCAAAGTACCTTGAACATGGAGGATCTCACCCCAGGACCATTCACAATTCAAAGTCAGTTCAAAAGGGTTGAAGGGTCAAACGACCATATTTTCTTATATTTCACAGAAGAAAATGATGTATCTTTGAACCAATATAAAACGAAATCAGTGGAAATTTAGAAAATATGGACGTCAACTACGTGATTCATCAACTTCATTCTTTTCGAGGGAGAAAAAAAGGCGAACACTTGTCGACTACACACAATCTAAGAAATTGGTAAAATACACATTATCAAATAATTTCATGAATCACAAGATGAGATTATTTTTCTTTTATTAAAAGGTGTAGCATTTAAGACATTTATTGAGAAGAAAATGCCCCGGCAGAAAATCGTAAGAAATGATCAAGAAGAAGAGAAATTAAAAAAAAAAACAAAGAAAACGAAATAAATTCAATCAACGACGTTTACGTCGTAAGAAGAAGAAAACTAAAAAAAGAAGACAATCGCCATTAAAGCGGGTTCAAAAATGTCGAATGAACAGGAGAAGACTATGTACCGATAATGACGAAGATAGAAATGAAGATTACTTAGGATCAATGAATATCCGATGCTCTTATTGTGATGCTAAACACTTCCAATATGAAATTCTGACTAATGGAAAAACAACTTTCAATGATTGCTGTAGTCATGGAGCAGTTTCCCCATCTCCATTTGAGAATTTTCCAAATACACTTCGTTCTCTTTTCAATCGAACTCACGAATACTCATCGGAATTCTTTCATAACATTCGGAGTTATAACAGCGCATCATCGTTCGCTTCATTCAACGCAAATTTAACAAATTTCCGAGGGAGACGTCCTGGGCCTTATTGTTTTAAAATTAAAGGTCATATATATTATCAAATAAATACAGCCTTGAATCCTGAACCGAATACAAATGCAAGCTACTGACAGTTGTTTATATTGGATCCTTCGATAGCAAACGAACAAAGATTGGATAATTTTTCTAGATTGAATTTGGAGGTTTTGAACTTATTAGATAGTATAATCAGAGAAGATAATGATCATGTAAGAGCATATACTATGATGAAAGAAGAAATTGAAAAACTGAGAAATCAATCATCTCGGATGGGTCATAATGATACAATTCCTGAAGTAACCATGTCATTTATCCCAAGATTTGAATTAGATGCTGGCCGATATAATGCGCAACGATCAAATGAAGTTGCTGCTATCTTCACAACAACTGCAGATGGGAACATATCAGAAACATATGTGACAATTCGGAATAGTTCAATAAAAGAATTGGAGAAAGTTTCATCAATGGATCCAAATGTACAGCCATGGATATATCCGCTTTTTCATCCTCGAGAAAATTTAGGCTGGAATAAAGATTTAACATGCAACGGAAATTCGAAACGTATTCCACGATCAGCTTATATTAAAAATTTAATAGCCATGCGTGATGGATTCAATCTATACTTACCTGGTGGGCGATTATTTCAACAATGGATAGTCGATTACTATGTCAAAGACGAGAGGGATACAATTGAATTCTACCGAAATAACCAAGAAAAACTACGTGCAAATACTTATCAAGGAGTGATGGATGCCATGAGACGAAGAGCTGAAGCTATTGATGGAACAATAGGAAGAATAACAATATTACCATCCATATTTACGGGATCTCCGGGAAATATGGCGCAAGATTATCAAGATGCTATGGCCATTGTAAAAAAATATGGAAAACCAGACATATTCATAACGATGACTTGCAATCGGACTTGGTGGGAAATACGAGAAAATTTAGGACCTGGGGAGCAACCGGAAATAGTTGTGAAAGTTTTTTGCGGTAAAGTGACTGTATTATTGAACATGATAACCAAGAAGAATATTTTTGGAAAAACAGTAGCTCATGTCGCTACAGTGGAATTCCAAAAGAGAGGTCTTCCACATATCCATTTATTAGTTACATTAGAAAGGAATTCTAAAATTACTTGTCCAGAAGCAATAGATCGATTCATCTCTGCGGAAATACCAGACCCCAAAGAACAACTCATATTATTCCAAATTGTAATGCAGAATAGGATTCATGGACCATGTGGTTATTGGTGTTTCAAAAACGGCAAATGTTCAAAGAAATTTCCTAAAGCATTCCAAGAAAAAACGGTTATGGATGAAGATGGATATCCAACCTATCAAAGACGTGATACTGGAAAATACTACGGTCATCCAAATAGGTACACAGTCGATAATCGTTTCGTCGTGCCATATAGCCCACAACTTCTATATACATTCAACTGCCATTGTAATGTTGAACTGGTTTGCAGTGTAAAATCAGTGAAATATTTATTTAAGTATATATACAAAGGACATGACTCTGCAAATATGATGATTCAAGGCACAGCTACTCATGTAAATGAAATCATACATGATGAAATTAAGGAACATATTGAGGCTCGATATGTAGGACCTGTAGAAGCATGTTGACGAGTTTTGGGTAAAAAATTACAGTATAAAAGTCACCCAATTGTCAGATTACCTATTCATTTATCAAATCAACAAAATCGGACAGTCAAGCCAGGGGCAGAAGATATGACAGAAGATAGTATAGTAGAACAAAACAATATGCTCTTAGATTATTTTTCTTTGAATTAACGCGATGAAAACTCACGAAAATATATTTATGGTGATATACCAGCACATTATACGTTCGTTAAGAAAAAAATTAACAATGAATATGTTGGTCTCTGGACTAAAAGAAAAAATTGTTTTAAAATAATCGGAAGAATCTATTCTGTGAGCCCTACTAACTTCTGTAGAATCTTAGTTTTGAGGCTTTCGCGGCCATGATTAATGAAATCTTTGGCTTCCGGATGAATGCCGCGTTTGGATTCAGCGTTGTGCCGACGTTTCGCAAACATTGCAGTCTGTATCTTCAGGGCTATGAGCTCCGATTCTGAGCTCCGATGTCTAGGGGTAATCCTTAAATGCCTTCCCTTATGGTGGTGGGGGAAGGGGAAGGGGGGGGGGTGATCAGCCAATCATATATTTTTAATTGATCAGCTGGTCAATTAAAAAAAACCGGGAGGACGGTTTTCCAAATGGGGTTCACTTGATATCCTCTGTCCCTGTTGAGGTTGTTAGGGTTTTTATGGATCTCCAAACCCTCTCGGTATTTCCTTTCGAAATACCCTTGAGATTTGGCCAACATTCTGGCTTGGTCGTACTGGATAGTATGTCCAGTGTCCATCCAGTGTTCAGCCAGGGCAGACTGTTCTAAGTGACCGTATTTGGAGCACCGCTGGCGTTCCTCGATCCGTGTACTGATCTTCCTTCCGGTTTCTCCAATGTACACTTTCCCGCATGAGCAGGGGATCTCGTACACTCCTGGTGTGCTCAGAGGTGGTCTTGGATCCTTTGCACTTGGCAGCATCTGTCCGATCTTCTTTGGAGGCTGGAAGATCGTTCGAATGTTATGTTTGCCAAGTACTCTACTTATACGTTCTGTTGTGCCTCTCAGATAGGGGAGGAGGGCCACTTTTGGTCTTTCCTGGTTTTCCTCAGGATTAGTCTCCTCTTCCGGAGATGAGAGCTTGCTCTGTAGCTTCTGCTTGACCTTCCGAATTTGTTGGATGTCATATCCATTCTTGGTCAGAGCTATCTCAAGATATTCCACTTCACTGTCAACGTTGGAGGGTTGAGAGATTGTAAGTTCTCTATACATTAGGCAGCTAATAACGGAATTCTTCTGGGAGGGGTGGTGATGGGAGGTAGCATTGAGATACCTATCTGTGTGGGTTGGCTTGCGATATACTTGGTGGCCTAGAGTGCCGTCCTCGTTGCGTCGAACCAGGACATCTAGGAATGGAAGACATCATCTATCTTGTTCAATTTCCATAGTGAACTTGATGCTCACGTGCTGAGTATTCAAGAACTCCAGGAATTCAGTTAGAGCAGTCTTTCCATGTGGCCAGATGACAAAGGTATCGTCCACATACCTGAACCATACAGTAGGTTTCTGAGGTGCTAAGTTCAATACTTCGTTCTCGAAGTGTTCCATGAATATATTTGCAATAATCGAGGAAATGGGAGACCCCGTTGCCGCTCCCCATTTCTGCTCATAGTACTCTTCTTTGAACTGAAAGTATGTAGAAGTTAAGCAATGCTCAATCAGGGGAAGGAATTGGGAAGAGATGTTGGATTTCTTGATGATTTCCAAGGTTTCTGGGATTGGGACGTTAGTGAAGAGTGATTCCACATCAAAACTCACTAGGATATCATCTGGAGAAGTCCGGAGATTTCTCAGTTTGTTGACGAAATCCAGTGAGTTCTGAATGTATGAACCATTCAGGCCAGCCAACTTTTGGAGTGGTTTCGTGAGAAACTTGGCCAGCTGGTAAGTTGGCGCTCCAATGTTGCTGACAATGGGACGGAGAGGAACAGACTCTTTATGGATTTTGGGGAGTCCATAGAGTCTAGGAGGAAAGGATTCTTTAGGGGTGAGGAATTTCGTCAGGTCAGCCGAGAAACCA
>NW_021680458.1:607091-611187 GCF_001412515.2 Diachasma alloeum | reverse complement strand
TCTCATCTCCGGAAGAGGAGACTAATCCTGAGGAAAACCAGGAAAGACCAAAAGTGACCCTCCTCCCCTATCTGAGATGCACAACAGAACGCATAAGTAGAGTACTTGGCAAACATAACATTCGAACGATCTTCCAGCCTCCAAAGAAGATCGGACAGATGCTGCCAAGTGCAAAGGATCCAAGACCACCTCTGAGCACACCAGGAGTGTACGAGATCCCCTGCTCATGCGGGAAAGTGTACATTGGAGAAACCGGGAGGAAGATCAGTACACGGATCAAGGAACACCAGCGGTGCTCCAAATACGGTCACTTAGAACCGTCTGCCCTGGCTGAACACTGGATGGACACTAGATATACTATCCAGTACGACCAAGCCAGAATGTTGGCCAAATCTCAAGGGTATTTCGAAAGGAAATACCGAGAGGGTTTGGAGATCCATAAAAACCCTAACAACCTCAACAGGGACAGAGGATATCAACTGAAACCCCATTTGGGAAACCGTCCTCCCGGTTTTTTTTAATTGACCAGCTGATCAATTAAAAATATATGATTGGCTGACCACCCCCCCCTTCCCCTTCCCCCACCACCACAAGGGAAGGCATATAAGGACTACCCCTAGACATCGGAGCTCAGAATCGGAGCTCATAGCCCTGAAGATGCAGACTGCAATGTTTGCGAAACGTCGGCGCAACGCTGAATCCGAACGCGGCATCCATCCGGAAGCCAAACATTTCAACTTCTGTAGAAGTTTTATATTTTGAACAGGAAGCTCGTATATTCGACAAACAGGATTAACATTATATGAACAATTGAATGAAGATCAAAGACAGATCACTGATAATATCTTAAATTGTTTGGATAATGAGATACAGACAATAAATAAATGCTTCTATATCGACGGACCGGGTGGATAAAAAAAAAACATAGGTATATTACATTATGGCATTTCATAACTGGACGAGGAAAAAATGTTAGCATAATGACTTTTACTGGGATCGCTGCGACCTTATTACCACATGCAAAGAGGGCACACAAGACATTGGGTTTAACAGTGCCATTATATTCTGATTCCAACTCTACAATAAAACGGGGAACAAAAGATGCCGCTAGACTCAAGAACACTGATATATTTATCGGGGATGAAGCTCCAATAGCACCCCGGTATGCGTTAGAACAAATGCATAGACATTTGCGGAATTTAATGGAAAATACTTTGTTGTTTGATGGGAAAATTATCGTCCTAGGAAGAGATTTTCCACAACTTCTTCCTGTTAATGTAGGCGGTACACGTGGAGAAACGATTAATCTATCAATAAAATACAGTTCGCTGTGGAATTTTTTTACAATATTCCATTTTTAAAAAAATATGCGCACACTACCGAAGGAAATTGAGTTTTCAAAATTCTTACTCGATGTTGGTGATGGAATCAATAATGACGACGATGATAATATAGAGCTTCCTGATAATTGCGTCGATGACACAGATGTGGATATCGCTGAAGATGTCTACGGAAATTTATTGAAAAATAATCAATTTAAAAATGCAGCGCAATGTGCAATTTTAGCACCAACAAATATGCAAGTTGATGAAATAAATAAAAGAGTTGTCGAGTTATTGGAAATCACTACAGAATGCATATATACGAGTGCTGATAGTACGAAAAATTATAATACAAATGATCAAATCAATCAAGATATAGTTCCTGAATATTTGAATACATTAGCACCAGTGAGCTTGCCCCCCCATGAGTTACGACTACGACAATTTTCAATCGTGATGTTAATAAGGAATTTGAGCATTCATGAAGGCTTATGCAATGGTACGAGACTACTCATTCTTGATTTGGGGAATAACATTCTTCGTTGTGAAATTTTAACGGGAGACAAAGCTGGGGATTTGAACTTTCTACATCGTATCACTTTGATTAGTGAAGATAAATATCCATTTACATTCACAAGAAGACAATTCCCAATCAGATTAGCTTTTGCAATAGCAATTAACAAATTACAAGGACAAACATTTACAAAAATTGGAATTGATCTTCGAAATGATGTGTTTAATCATGGACAATTGTATGTTGCATTTTCACGAGTTCGCTCTTGGGATTCACTGAAAATTTATATTGGTACTCAGCGCAAGAATAAATTAATCAAAAATGACTCTGGAAGATCCCATATCCCCAGTACATGATGTAAGGTTTTTTGGTCATATTGGATAAATATAAAAATGTATAAATCTACCCATGAATATAATATGAACTTTAATATCCTAAATATCTGTAACTTCGAAACTCTTTTACTTCTTTTGCAGTAATTATTGATTCGACAGAAAAATTTCGTGTGATGACTTCTTACTTAACTCAACTATTAATTAATTGAGTGTAATAATGAGTAATAATATAAAATTTGATTTCACACCGCCACATGCCCCTGGTACATCCACATCAATGCATCCACGTTCGTAAGTTAAAGTAATCGCTTCAACTTCAACTTCAGTATATTTATTTTACTCCCTCAAACTTAATTTATTCATGTTTGAATAATTTTATTTCTTCATTCAGCTTCTCTGGTTACGTTCTCACAGTCCTGAGTGATGAAATGATAAATGGACGACCTGGTTATGCATTTCTCTTTGCTACCTCTCCAAATCAACATTATTATATAATAATATATAATGATGAATATGATGAGGATATGGCATCATGCCTGAACAAACCTAGGATAATATATAATTTGATGCCTTATAAAATGAGGAAATAATCCAGTTCATATATGCTTAGCTGATGCACATAACCAATGCTATCCCTGGCCGATTGAATACTTATTTTGATGACGATTTTGAAATTCATCAATTCGAATGGCATGTACGTCACCATTCTCAAATAACATATTATGATAAACCAGACTTGGATGGCAATATAAAACCATTCAAACTGGAAATTGAAAATGAAGATGACTAACGAGTATATTCAAATGACAACTCTCTTATATAACTTAAAATTAATGCGTAATCAAAATGAAAAAAGGAACATAAAGTGGCATCGATCTTTCAAAAGTAAGTTGATAACATAACAAAACGAAAACCACAATTGGAATTTCCATTCTAATCTTTCATTCATTTAGAAATCGAAAATGAAGATGACTAACGAACACATTCAAATGACAACTATTTTGTATAACTGGAAATTGATGTGTAATTCAAATGAAAAGTGAGAAACAAAATCACATGGATCTTTTAGAAGTGAGTTTGTATCGTCGAATGATACTTCCAAACGCCGCGGTCTGCCTTGTTTGGATGTTGAATGGAAAAAAGATGAAAATAATTTTAACACTTCAGATTGTCTTTTTATTAACAATGATATATTCTAAATAATTATGCCGGATTGTACAGTAGACACGAATAATTAGCGGACTGTATTTTAGTCGAAGTCGGAACTGTAACTAACTGGAAAATTGGGAAGTCGCAGCTTTTATGTGCGTGGGACTTGGAGAAAATTTGGAGGTTCTCTATGATTGGTCGTTGGGCGGTGGAAGGGATCACGAGTTGAGAGAGTGCTAGGATTGGACGAAAATTGAAGCGAAGGAGATCGCTGAGCGAGAAGCGCTGTGATTGGTTCGGCGCTGTAGATTTTTCGACACGTTAGGATGGAGGAGAAGGGGAAGTTTGGAACTCAGAAGTGTCGATGTAGGGCACGACTCCCTGGGGTGCTGGCGACAAACTGTCGGGACTAGGGATTAGCTTATTGCACGGGATTAGCAATACTCGAATATTATGGGTCGTTTATGAGGCCCGGTGCAAACTCGAAGTGATCAAATGGGTATAGAGGAACAATTGATGGGGAACTACGCGAGGAAATGAAGGTTGAGGAACAATTGGCGGGGAACTACGCGAGACATGAATTTTAAGGGATAATTGGCAAGGAAATACGCAAAGCAATAAAGGTTGGGAATGGTTGGTGGGAAAAGACCCAAGAGGAGACAAATTATTTTGTGGATTTGGGAAATTATGAAACAAGCAGCTGCAGTAGATATTATTAAAAATAAGGAAATAAATAAATTCGATTGTTTCATGGAACTATTGCTCACGACTCAACA
>NW_021680458.1:587712-600181 GCF_001412515.2 Diachasma alloeum | reverse complement strand
ACTCAGAAGTGTCGATGTAGGGCACGACTCCCTGGGGTGCTGGCGACAAACTGTCGGGACTAGGGATTAGCTTATTGCACGGGATTAGCAATACTCGAATATTATGGGTCGTTTATGAGGCCCGGTGCAAACTCGAAGTGATCAAATGGGTATAGAGGAACAATTGATGGGGAACTACGCGAGGAAATGAAGGTTGAGGAACAATTGGCGGGGAACTACGCGAGACATGAATTTTAAGGGATAATTGGCAAGGAAATACGCAAAGCAATAAAGGTTGGGAATGGTTGGTGGGAAAAGACCCAAGAGGAGACAAATTATTTTGTGGATTTGGGAAATTATGAAACAAGCAGCTGCAGTAGATATTATTAAAAATAAGGCAATAAATAAATTCGATTGTTTCATGGAACTATTGCTCACGACTCAACAGAGTTGATAGAATAATGTTAAACCATTATCGGAATTTTTATTTTAATCTTGCATTTACTTAAGGACGAACAATGAAGATGATTAGTGGACACATTCAAATGAAAACTATCTAATATAACTGAAAATTAAGACGTCATTCGAGTGAGAAGTGAGATACCAAATGATATCAATCTTTCAAAAGTGAGTTGATAACAAAAAATCGTGTATCAACCATAATTAGAAATTTCATTTTAGAGAAAATTTTTCAAAAAAGATTGCAATTAATTAAAACTACATGACCGCTATAACTACTTCAATCAACAACATTGAATATATTGATTTGGTTTCGAAGACCTCAAGACTGACCTCAAGACGTTCCTCTGTGGTTATTGCTGCTGGCCATTAGAATTTTCAGGACTCTCATGAATCTTTCACATAATCACAGTAGTTTTGAGTACTCATTCGTAGGTCTATTATATAAATCCCGATCCTCCATATGAACTGAATTATACCTGTAACTGTACCCCGTATACGTTTTCAATCCGTTGATGAAAAAGGATTTTTTTTTATTTCAAGTCTCGAAGACAATGGTTTACATAATAAATCCATGAATAAGGATCCAGAACTGCTGTCACTATGTGGAAGATTCGAGAGTCCTGAAAATTCCAATGGTCAACAGCAATAGCCACGGAGGAAAAATAATTCTCCTTCATGAACTGCTTCTCCATTGAAGAGACGATTAAATGCTATATATGGCCTATGGAATGAAATTGAAAATATGAAGCATAAAATGGGACAGTCCCAATCATCTACATCACTAGATTTACGTTTGTGAGTTAACTGTTTAAATTCCAGTGTTTAAACTTTCTATACATAATTCCTTCATATGAATAATTCAATTTTACGATTCTACGTGCCTGCTTCGGTGACCAAGTGGTGAATTACAATACCACAGAAAAATCTATAACAAATCACATATATCTCACTTCTTCTCGTCGATAATGAATAAATCTTGCCGACTAATCAAGTGTTGAAGCCTGAAAAAACGAATACGATAATATCAAAAAATGAATGGTAATTTTCTACATCAATGCGGCAAATTAATTAAATTTCATTCATCATAACTTTATATTTTTTTGTTTTTAAGCTACCGAAGAAATCATCACCTCATGTCCATACACTACTGATGAAATCTCACCTACCTCAATCCCATACTCAAAATGAAAGCATTGAATCTTTGACTGGACGATTTGAAGTCTTCGAATATGAGTGGTAATTGTCGATATCAATTAAGGGATCATTCTGGTTTAGACACTTAAAAAAAAGGACAATTAAATAAATTTATTTAGGCTTTTATTTATAGAAATAGTAATAATTTATTAAATAAGTCCAGTAAATATGATCTTAAAAAACACAAAAAAAAATTTTTCAACTAATATTTAACTCTTTATAATTATGAAAATGACCGCCAATTGTAACGTCTCGCGGAATTGACATGTCACTGGCGGCGTTGATATCTCGATGATGGATCATCTGAAATGAAAAAACCAAAAATATTTAGATTCAGTATGAGTGTAGCTCTCTTGCAAAGCAGAATTATAATTATTTATTAATAATTNTTTTTTTGCGTTTTTCGCGTGAAAAAAAAATAGTAAAAATTAAAATTTTAATATAATTCTGCTTTACTGGAGAGCTATTTATGTGGAGAATATGTGGTTAAAATTTCAAGAGAATCGGTTCAGTGGTTACGGAGAAATCACCGCCGCCGACCGGAAAAATGTAGTTTTGAGAAAAACGCGTTTAAAGATTTTTTTAGTGAACAATCATGAAAAAATCTTACCTTCACTTAATCTGCAATGCCTGCACCGTACAAAATGCCTTCAGCCTGCTCAAAATTTTCATTTTCTTCCAGTCTAGCCTTCTTTTGCTCAGTTCTGGCCTCTTTGGAAGACTGGGAGCTGCGTCGATTAGCCAATTTCACGCGCTTTTTATCGCGGTCTTCGGCAAAATTGACGGATTTTTTTAATTTTTCAGCCGACTTACTTGTTTCACGACTTCCGCGTTCATCACTGTGCTGGTTTCCTTGAAACTTGCGTTTTTTACCTGGTCTACCAGGACGGGATTTTCCGTATTTTGTAGATTTTTGGTCCATAATGAAAAATAGTGTGCGTACTGATGTTGCTTGTTCAACCTCGGAGAGAAAACTGATGCCGCTTCTCAAAAATCTAACGAAAACCGAACTGAGCAGCTGTTTGAATGAATGGAAACAGAAAGCGGATTAGACAAGAGACGGGTCGGCCGAGCGCGCATAGGTAGTAAGAGGGCTGCAGGTCAGTTGCGTCCCGCGGTCAAGAAAATGTCCGAGTTAGTCATAGTTAGACATCTCCAAATATTCTAAAAATTTTACACAATACTTTTGAATGTGTATCCTTTCCGAAAATGAAAAAAAAAATCGATTTTTGAAAAATTTTAAATCAGAATGATCCCTTAAGGAAATTATTCATATTTTACCCATTATTATAATCTCATATATTTTTTCCTTTAAAATATGGAAAGAATGACAAGCTCCGCATGCTTATAACTTTATATATTTCCGTTTCTCATTTAAGATACCGAAGAAATCATCAGCCCAGTACGTTCCTACACTACTAATACCTCATTCCTATACTCGAAATCAGAGCAGAACGAATCGTTTTACTGTATACTTCAAATATGAATAACATCATAAAGAAAGAAATTTTATTCATAATATTAGAGATTATTTACTTATATCAATAAAATATCATTGACGGAACTTAAATTGACGGCTATACTAAAACCCATGGTTTGAAGAGGCGCGCGCACACCGCGCGGAAATTTCTAGTATCTTCCAAAATTTCAGACAGACTTGTTCTTTGGTGTACAAACTTGATCCTCTGCATTATTACACCGCACCAGGATTAGCATTTGATGCTATGTTGAAATGCACTGGTGTAAACCTTGAACTCCTCACTGACATTGACATGCACTTGTTTATTAAGAAGGGGATTCGAGGTAGGGTGGCTCAATATTCCAATCGGTACGCTTGTGCCAACAATAAGTACATGCATGAGGAATTCGAGCCCAACAAAGAGACTTCTTACCTGATATACTTTGACGTGAACAATTTGTACGGAGCAGCCATGTCGCAGTGCTTACCATATGGCTCATTCCCGTGGGTTGATCCATTAATAATTGATGTGCACACAATTCCAGATGATTCGAGCAAAGTTTATATCCTTGAGGTTGACTTGGAGTATCCCGAAGAGCTCTTTGAGACTCACAAGGATTTACCACTTTGCCCGGAACATTTTGTTCCCCCAAACAAGAAAATCACAAAATTGATGATGACATTACTTCCAAAAACAAATCATGTGATCAATTACAAAAATCTCAAGCAATGTTTGAATTTGGGGCTAAAATTGACGAAAATTCACCGAGTACTGGAATTTGACCAAGCACCATGGCTGAAAACGTATATTAACTTCAATACAGAATTGAGAAAACAATCGAGCAATGAGTTTGAAAAGAATTTCTTCAAATTGATTAACAATTCAGTTTTCTGGAGAACCATTGAGAATGTCAGAAAACAAAAAGACGTAAAGTTGGTGATGAAATGGGAAGGACGATATGGTGCCAAAATCCTCATTGCGCAGCCCAACTTCCACAGTTGTATTATTTTTAATGAGGATTTGGCAATCATCCAGTTAAATCGAAATAAAATGTTCATCAATAAACCCATTTACGTTGGTTTCTCAATTCTGGATCTATCGAAAATATTCATCTATGATTTTCATTATGATAATATTGAACGAGAATTTGGGGACAGTGCTAAGCTCGTGTACACAGATACAGGCAGTCTTTTGTATGAGTTCAAAGTACTTGATATTTATGAATGTATGAAACGTGATATTATTCGATTTGATACATCTGATTATTCAAAAGATAATATCTATGGAATGGCACTTGTGAATAAGAAAATATTAGGACTTATGAAAGATGAGTGTAATGGTAAGGTAATGAGTGAATTTGTTGGTTTAAGAGCAAAATGGTACACGTTTAAAATTCATGGTGATGAGAGAGCGAAGAAGCATGCAAAAGGAGTGAAAGGTTCAGCATTGAAAAAGATTACGTTTGATGACTATAAAGACTGTCTGATAAATCACCAAAGTCTAACTAAATCACAGTATTTGATTAAAAGTCAGAACCATGATGTATATACTATACAGCAGAAGAAAATAGCTCTTAGTTGAAATGATGATAAGAGAATACTCTGTACAAACTCAACTGACACTGTACCATATGGCTATTGTAAATAAAATATGTCATTTTTCAAAGAATGATCTTCTTTATTATTCATTCATTTATTACAATGCATTCTTATCTATCCAACTATTGTGTGAATTATCAAAACCCAACCATTTGACAAATACTTTGTTTCCACGTCTTCGAAGTATCTTCTCTACGAGATATACGTCAGGATATCTGACTTTCGTTAACTTCTCCTGGTAAAATCCACCCTCAATTGGTTTGTCCCCATAATCGATGAGCTTGTAGATCACAGGATTGGTGTTTACAACTTCATTTATCGTGAATATCTCGGTCGTCCAGTTGGGTGTATAGCCTTTCTCGAAAACATTCTTGTACTTGCTGACGCGCACCTTATCTTCAACCTTGAACTTGATTTTCTTTTTTCGGTGAGTTTCCAGTTTTCCATAAATATGACGTAAAAGGTACTTCTCATGAGCAGCAGTGCCATCTTTTGGTTTCATCCGGATTGCGCGATGCTTGGTGTCATTATAGGACTGAACCAGACTTTTGACAATAGGAATCCACTCATATGTTCCTTGTAAGCTGAACTCTTTCCACATCTTCTCTTTTAGTGTGCGATTAAATCGCTCACAGATGGATGCTTTGAGATTACTAAAGGTTGAGTACATGGTCATGCCATAGTCTTTCATAAGCTTTTCGAATTCGCTATTGTAACACTCTTTGCCACTGTCCACATGCAGCTTCTGTGGTACACGGCCCTGTTCAAGTATGGAGGCCATAGCACTGCTCACATCCTTTCCATTCATATCTCGAAAAAATATCGATAACTGTTAGGAGGGATTTGCAACCTCCATTCTCACGAGCATAGGCACTCATATCCATAAGATCTGCCTGCCATGTCTCATCTACCCCGCGGAATTCAACACGTCGACGGGGATAATTCCGACGAGCTGGTCTATGGAGCTCCTCCACTACTGTTGCCTTCTTGTTGTCTATTCTCCAATGCAATTAGATGTCTATCCAAATCACCAATTATTTCAGAATTGCGTAGTGCCAAATTTTGGTTAGTCGCTTCTTCTTTCTTTATTCCTTCCAATTGCTCGCTTATCAGTGAATATAAACCATCGATCATGAATCTGGTCTCATGTATAATCGATTCTTTCAGTATTTTCAGTTCCTCGTTTAGACGTTGAATGGTCTCAGAATGACTGCTCAAACGTTCTTGTACTTCCTCTTCACTAACACCCCTTCGGTTCATAGTCTCCAGGAAATTTGCTTGGAATGATTGCATCATCATTTCAATCCCATCAGGTCTACCACCGATGGGTCCAGTCACATTATATATGAGACGAAGCCCCTCCTTCAACATACTGCGCAATATCTTCAAAGATGTAGCATCATTCTCTTCTTCATGATCCGCCAAATTACATAATCTCCGATAATCCATATCGCATTGTCCATCAGGCGTGACCTTGAATCCTTCACTTGAAGGACCTCGGCTACCGATAGCTCTCACAGCACCAGTGCCCAACTGGCGTCCGAACACGTCGACACTGATGTTTCCAATGATGGGATTTTTTGGCCACAGCTCAATAAATAATATCAGCTTCACGTAATTCCTCGATTATTGACATAATTTCATTTGTATGACTCATATTTCCAGCTGACTGTGACGCCATAAGTAGTCGAAGTCTATCCACTAGCTCATTAGGATCGTCCCAGTACACAGTCCATTTTCCTAAGTTTCACTGAAGCAATCATATAATGAGGAACAGCCGTTTCTGTTTTCTTGGATTTGATGAGATCTAAAATGACGGTACGATATTTTCTGATGTTGCTTGTTCGAAGAGCTTCATTTGGTCTGTAGTACATTCGATGTGCACTCGTACTCCGTATGCTATTACCGTAAGTATGTTTATCGGTTTTGGTTATGAGACTCATATTGGGTGATTTCTTAAAGATCAATTCGATTAAACCTGGTGTCAATGTGTATTCCTCACCCTTGAGGGTCATTGAATCTCCATGGGATATGACCAATGAATCACTAATCTTCGGACCGTCTTGCAGGTAACGGCCAAATTCCTTATCCAAATCGCTATTTTCACGATCTGTATTATAACGATCCAAATACGCTTGAAGAAGCTTCTGTGAGGATATAGGAGATTCCAGCTTGATAGATGGAATACGATCAGTTGGAGTCGTGGCTTTTATTGGTGATATTTTCTTCAAGGGGGTACTTGCATGTGCTTCTTCTATGTTGAATGGGAGATCTCCCAGAGTTTGATATTCAGAAGAATCATCAAAATCGTCATCCTTATCCTCCTTCATCCGTATAGGAGTTCTAGATGTCTTCTTCTCTTTCTTCTTCTCATATGATCATTCCTTCGTTACCGATTGATCGACCAGTTTCTCGAGAGGAGTTATCACTGGCTTAAGCACTTCACTCATAGCTTTCTCAGTGGTCTCCCTACCCAATTTTATCATTTTGTGCTTGCGGCGAATAGCATCACTCGCTTGAGTAATATTCCGCAAGATATTCGTCTCCTTATTGAAATTTTCACTCTGCATGTTAACACTTGTACAGTCACGCTACAACTACTTTCAATTCCTTCGAATAGTGCATATTTAGTTCTTCATGAAACTGTCGAATCCTTTTCGATATCGACCCTCATCAATTTCACTGTCTTTATCAATCCCCATGAAACTGTATTTGCCCTCATTCCAACACCTGGCACATAAGTCTTTGAACTCAGCAAATGACATATCGGTATTCACATGATCCTCATAAATATGTCTTAGATTCAGATCATCTTGGCGGAAGAGTATCAGGAGATTGGTGTTGTCCCGCACCAGATGTTTGAGTACGTGAGCGTACGTTTGACAGAGATAGAAATTGTCGACATTTCTATGTCGTCCCATGTAGAAGAATGCTCGGACATGATTCTGTTTCTCACAGGCTATATCATCGAAAATCATGATAGAATTTGGCCGACCATCCTCTGGCTTGATGACTTCGTCACGCTCACTGAAGGGGAAATATCCTATTCCCTTGATAGGGGAGAGCAGACGTTTGAGTAACTGGTACTCGGGTTGATTGAGAGATTTTGAGTTCACATAGATATTCTCAAATCTCAAACCGTCAGGGTGGACTATGAGCGCCAATAGAGCATTTGTTTTTCCACAATTTGAAGATCCACAAATAACTGCACGCACACTAGCTGGTAATAGAGGACCAAGACTTTTCTCCTTAGTCCTCTCCCTTTGTGATAACTCATCGAAATTTATTATGGATAGCTTAGTCTTCTGCTCTTTGAAACGCATAGTTGATGACTGAACAGAAAAGATGAATGTCCATCATTTTATGGATCTATCGAGAAATATATAAAGACACGCTGTTCATCTCATTACTCGTCAGTCCTTACATAGCCATGAGAGTGTACAAACGTAAGAGAGGACGTCAAGGTAAAGGTTTAGTGAAAAGTATCATCAAGAAACTCTCTGTGGAATTGCATATACCGGGATATAAGTATTGTGGTTCTGAGACAAGGCTACAAAAGTGATTGAAACGGGGTGACCCTGGCATTAATCCACTTGACGCCGCCGCAAAGAACACGACATAGCCTACTCGAAAAAAAGAGATAACCTAAGTGCACGACACGAAGCATATAAAGTTCTCATGGAAACAGCCTGGAAACGAGTCTTATTGAAAGACGCGGGTTTTGGTGAAAAAGCTGCTACTTGGGGTATAGCTAACAAGCTCATGGGAATGAACACCATGAGAGCAAAAACCTCCCTAAGCATGGGGATAAAACCAAGCAAAAGAGTTAAGAAGAAGAAAAAGGGAGAAAAACGTAGTGGTGGTGGATGTGGAAGAAAGAAGAAAGTAGCCCTACGGTAAATTTTACAAGCTGCGAAAACATCTATGCGTCCAGGAACCGACGCTATCAAAACAGCGCTCGAAGGCGCACGTGCCGCAGTGAAAAAGATTACCTCGCGTTCTACCTGTGCCCGCCAAAAGTGGAGGTGTAATAACCTTCTTGATACCGCTGTTTGCAGGCTTGAGTGCTACCGGAGCTCTAGCTGGTGGTGCAGCAGGCATTACAAAAGTCATCAACGACGCTAATGCAGCTAAGAAAGCTCTTCAGGAGAGTATGAGACATAATCAGACAATGGAGTCCATTGCATTGGGCATTGTACTTGAAACCCTACAAGAAGGGCTTTTTGTGTGGCTGATAAAGTTATTGAAATACCTACAGGAAGCTACGAAATTGAAGATATTGAGAATTTCTTGGTTGAAAGACTCGTTGAATAGAACATAAATATCAGCCTTAAGCCCAACAATAACACTCAAAAGAGTATTATTGGGATAAGTGATTAATAGCTGATTAGACACACTGGTATATAGATATATATAGTTTATTAAGGCACGTCTCTCGTCGATGCTACTCAGACAATGTGCTTGGCACGAATGTGGCGTGATCACCACGGCAACGGCACGTGACCGTGCGCATGCGCTGATCCCGTCCCTCGTCCAGTATGAACGTAAAGTTACCGTAAGATATATATATAAGATATATAAGATATATATATATATACATTTTTTTTTTCAATTCTTTATTCCTTCGGTGTTTGGTCACCAAACACCAGGCATCCGACATAAGTCGCCATACATGACATATGTCGTAAATGGTAGGAACGTATGTAGACCTCAGGCACCAAACACTAGACACAAGCCAGCAAACACGGATCATTATTCACGGCATATATCCCACTCGGTAAGAGACCGTTGAGACATCAGCACAATCAGATACAACTAAGCAAAAACAAGTCATCAGACACCAGACATTAGAAACGAGCCATAAGTCAACGTATACGGCATATCTTCCTATCAATGAGACAGTGTACAGACACCTGACACCAAACACAAGTCACGGGAGACAGACCAGCAGATACGAGTGATCAAATCCAAGGCATAAGACACTAGACACCAGGTACCAGATACCACATATCCTGCAATTAAAAATATACAGACACCCGACATAAGACACCAGACCCGAGCCACCAAACACGGAAGATTTTCCCATTTCTCAGCATATATATATTGTCCCATTTGTCTGCATACCACACTGCAAAAAGTTCGCTGTTATTTTAAGATCGATCTGTCCGAATTCTAAGATCGAAATGTCCCGATTTTTAAGACTGTTCATGAATCTTATTGCTAAGATCCCTCTGGAATCTGAATTATTACAGGAAAAGGACAATTGATTTTTTTTCCTTATAGAAAGATGAGATCAATGTCAAGAGCTAGAAACGATAAGACAAATATTAATAGACCAATATTATCAACCCAATGTCAAAGGTCACATATTTTCTTTGTGACATTGGGCTCATGTTATGAGACAAATGCCACAGAGCAAATATTTTTTTTTACATTTGTGTCATCTCCTGAGACAAATGTCTAAGGTCAAATATTTTCATTTTAGCCATTTGGTCCGTGTTAAAAATCTATTGAGGATCGTTGATTTTCGGGATGGTCGTGGAGGGGAAAGGTGTAGAGTATCCTTGTTGATTAGCAAAAACACAGATTATTAGGCCGAAGCCACGTCAGATTTATTCACTAAAAAATAAGGTGCACGTAACAAATGATAAATTAAAGTTACTGTTGAGTTTCTACTAAGAGTTTTTTGTATTCTAAATGCACTCGGTGAGTTTACGGTGATTTTCACTGTTGACATTCACGGTTGACTTTACATTACATAACTGATAATCTCACGGTGACTGGACTCAGAGAATACTAAAGATGAATTCCGAATAAGTTGATTGTCTCGATATAATTTCTATAGGTGATTTTACAAGTTGGTTTTCGCGTTGTTAACATGTACATACATTAGCATTCAATGGTGACGATATACTGGTTAATTATAGTGAAGCGTAGCGACACTTCGGGAGGTGTCGCTAGTCGACGGAAACCGCCGATGTTTTCGGGGCAACAAGTCGAGAGGTTCCGGAATTCTCCACGAATACGGACAGGATTTCAAACAGTCTGCGTTATGAGACAAACTTTCAAGGATAAATCGTAAGAGCTCATTACGATTGTATTGAGCTCTTGAAGATACAAATGTCCAGTATCATCATTGTAGATACATAAATTTATTACCTGGGAGAGAGTGGGGCAAAATGGACCGACGAGTCAAAATGGAACACCACAAAAAACGACTATTCAGGACAATTCAGGATTTTTTTGGTCAGTCGAGAATGAAATTGTTTTGAGGGTTCAACGACCTTTAAGGACGTTGGGAGTTGAGGGTCAAATAGTCTTGAGGATCACAAGACCCTTAATGAGGTTTAGTGTTGAGGGTCGAATGACCCTTTCTGATCGCTATGCTCCACTCCGTTTGACCCTTACGACCATTTAACCCATAACCCTAATGTTTCTTTTTTGGTTGTTTGACCTTCCTAACCATTTGACCCTCAACTAAAAATAAAAAGAAAAAAAAGAGGACGCGGGCGCTGATTACAAGGGTAGAACGAGCCAACGAGGCATTCGAAGAGAGTGAACACAAGGGTTAAACGGGTGAGATGAGTGCAGTGATCACAAGGAGCAAACAAGGAAGACGCATGCAGTGATCATGAGGGTAGACCGTGGCAGTCAAATGGAGTGTCCACCAAGGTCAAAAAAAGGAGACGATCGGAGTTTACACAAGGGCCAAATGGGGAACACGATCGGAGTGAACACAAGGGTCAAGCGGGGGAAACGAGTGCATTGATCGGATAGATCAGGGATGGAAAAAGTGATGACATGTGTCAAATGGAGAGATGACTGCAATGATCACAGTGGTGAAACGGAGGAGACGAATGCAGTGAGTACACGGGTCAAACGAGGGAGACGAATGGAGTGATCATAAAGGTTAAACGAGGGAGACGATCGGGGTAAACACAAGGGTCAAGCGGGGGAGACGAGTGGAGTGATCACAAAGGTCTTACAAGGGTGACGATCGAAGTAAACACAAGGGTTAAACGGGGGAGATGAGTGCAGTGATCGCAAGGGTCACACGGAGGAGCCAAATGGAGTGATCATGAAGGTCAAATGATGGAGACGATCGGGGTTAAGACAAGGGTCGAGCGGGGGAGACCAGTGCAGTGATCACAAGGGTCACACGGAGGAGACAAATGGAGGGATCATGAAGGTCAAACGAAGGGGACAATCGGGGTTAACACAAAAATCGAGCGGGGGAGACGAGTGCAGTGATCACAAGGGTCACACGGAGGTGACGAATGGAATGATCTCAAGGGTCTAACCAGGGTGACGATCGAAGTAAACACAAGAGTCAAACGGGGGAAACGAGTGCAGTGATCACAAGGGTCACACGGAGGAGATGAATGGAGTGATCACAAGGGGCAAACGGGGGGGTCGAGCGCAGTGATCACAAGGGTCAAATAGTGGCGGGCTGGCATGCATTGATTACGAGGGTGAAACGACACATTCGAATAAAGTGACTAGAAGGTTCAGAAGAGGCCACGACCGGAGTGAACGCAGGGGTCAAACGGGGGAGACGAGTGCAGTGATCACAAGGGTCAAACGGGGGAGACGAGTGCAATAATCACAAGGGTCAAACGGGGCATACGAATGGAGTGATCTTGAAGGTTAAACGAGGGAGCCGATCGGGGTGTATACGAGGGTCAAGGAGGGGAAACGAGTGTAGTGATCATAAGGGGCAGACGGGGGAAACGAGCGCAGTGGTCACTAGGGTCAAACAGAGCGTTGGGGGGGGGG
>NW_021680458.1:482392-586806 GCF_001412515.2 Diachasma alloeum | reverse complement strand
GGGGGGGGGGCATGCACTGATTACGAGGGTAGAACAAGGCATTCGAATAAAGTGACTACATGGGTCAAATGAGGCCACGATCGGAGTGAACACAGGGTAACCGAGGAGACATCTGTAGAGATTGCAAGGGTCAAACGGGGGAGACGAATTTACTGATCTTGAAGGTTAAACGAGGGAGCCGATCGGGGTACACACCAGGGTCAAGGGGGGAGACTCTGTTTGACCCTTGTGATCACTGCGATCGTCTTCCCCGTTTACCCCTTGTGACCACACCATTCGTCTCCTCCGTGTAACTCTTGTGAGCACTGCACTCGTCTCCCCCGGTTGACCCTTGTGTTTACTTCGATCGTCACCCTGGTGAGATCACTGTATTCATCGCCTCCGTGTAACCCTTGTGATTACTGCACTCGTCTCCCCCGCTCGACCCTTGTTTTCACCCCGAGCATCTCTTTCATTTGACCTTCATGATCACTCCATTCGTCTCTTCCGTGTGACCCTTGTGATCACTGCAGTCGACACCTCCGTTTGACCCTTGTGTGTACTTCGATTGTCACCCTGGTGAGACCCCTGAGATCACTCCATTCATCACCTCCGCATGGCCATTGTGATCACTCCATTCGTCTCCTCTGTGTGACCCTCGTAATCACTGCACTCGTCTCCCCCACTTGACCCTTGTGTTCACCACGATCGTCTCCCTCGTTTGACCTTCATGATCACTCCATTCGTCTCCTCTGTTGACCCTTGTTATCACTGCATTTGACTCCTCCGTTTCACCCCTGTGATCATTGCACTCACTCGTCTCTCCATTTGACCCATGTAATCACTTTTTCCATCCCTGACCTTTGTGATCACTGCACTCGTCTCCCCCGCTTGACCCTTATATTCACTCTGCTTAAAATTCATGTACTTTGACATTTGTGCTATAACATATAGCAAATGGAGAGCAACCAAGAGAAAATTGTCTTTTGATATTTGTCTGAAGAATCAAAATGAAAATAAATATCAGTCAACATTTTTCTCGTGATGAGGAACGAGAGTAAAAAAAATTATCTTTTGACATTTGTCACATGACAATGTCTGTTTATATTGGTCCCTTAAACCTTAATATTAGGCTGTCAGTAGTACCGTGATTCGGGGCTTTTAATGTTTGCCTATTGTCATTTGTTTTATGAAATGCACGAGTTAACCGCTAATGTTAATGAATAGATAATTTTATACATATATAAATTAATCAATAAAGGACTTTATCAAATAATAAATGAATCTAATGACAAGACTCGGAAATGGTCTTAGATTTTGAATCTTAATCGCTGCATGGATCTTATATTGGCCATGGGTCTTTCACCTCATGAATCTTAAACCACCCTAGAGATCTTGAATTCAGATGCTACTCAGATCTTAAACGTTGAATCTTAACATTTAAGATACGAACGAGGTCTTATTCCTGCTTAAGACCCCTGACGGATCTTAATTCCATAAGACTCCATCATAAGATTCAAAATCAGTCTTATTCTAAGACTTTTAATCGAACTTACGATCTTAGATCTTAGTTTAAGAGCGCTTCTGACAATAAGACCGGACTTTTTGCAGTGCAGACACGGCAGATCTTCCCACTGGCCACGAAGTGTATAAGGGGCCGTCCATAACTTACGTCCGGTTTTTCTTCTTGTGCGGGGGCGGGGGGTGTCGAATCTTGCATAAAGAGTTCCAGGAGTGTTTTCGAAGGTGTTTTAGTTTGACAACAAATTCTAATGAAAATATATCAAGATCGAATCCGGCGTGATACAGGGTCCAATGAAATCTACTATGGTACAGTACTGGGAATGAGACCCACAACAGGGTTGCCAGATGCTAAGAGCCTTCTCTGAACTCGCCGGAACCCACCACTGGCAGCCAACGAAAACGCCAAAAAGTGGGCACTTTTTATTCAGGAGACAATTTGTGATCACAAGGGTCATACGGGAGAGACGAGGGGAGAAACCATAAGGGTCAAACGGAAGAGACGAGTGGAGTGATCACAAGGAGATTGAAGGGCGGAGGCGAGTTGAATGATCACAATGGTCAAACAAGGAAGACAAGTGGATCGATCACAAGGCTCGAACGGGAGAGACGAGTAGAGTGATCAGAAGGGTCAAACGGGGGAGACGAGTGAAAAGATCACAAGGGTCAAATGGCAGTAATCACAATGATCAAGGGGGGAAAATGGAGAGGCATCATAAGGGTCAAAACTCTCTCGTGATCCTTCTAACCATTTGAATCTCGTGATCACTGCACTCGTTTTCCCCCTTTGACCCTTGTGATCTCTCCACTCGTCCATCCCAATATTACCAAAAAATGAGTTTTTATATATGATGTCAAGGAAATTTAACAATGTTATTTTATATTAGTGTTGAGAAATATTCGAAAAATGAAAATGAAGTGTCCACAACTTCTTTTTCTTTTACTTTCATTTCTGATCGAAAACCAAAAGTTACCCATAAAGTTACCTTACTTTACGTAAGACGCGGAAGAGGTCAAAACCGCCCGAACCAGATACAAGTCACCAGGCACAGGTTAACAGACCCAAAACAGCAGACATGAGTCACTATAGATGACATATCTCGCAATTGGTATGAAAGTATACGGACACCAGACAGCAGACACTAGACACCGGACACGTCATATCTTCCCATTAAATATAGAGCATTCAGACACCAGACACAAAAAACCAGACGCATCACGTCTTGCCATCAAATATAGGGGTGAGTGAGGTAAAACGGACCGTCAATAACTCGAGAATGGCAGACTGGAATTTCCCGACTTTTCTTTCATTTTTAAAGTATTTTTCCAAGCTTCAAAATGAGATGTAATTCATCTCAATCGGATCATTTGGTCAGAAGATTCTGCCGATCGCAGACAGTTCGTTTTACTCCACTCTCCTCTAGTGCTTTCAGATACCAGACACAACACACCAAACGCATTACCTCTTCTCATTAAATATTGAGCATTTAGCCACCAGACACAGTACACCAGACACCGTAGACCATACATCATACACATCATATCTTCCCATTAAATATCGAGCATTTAGCCACCAGACACCATACACCAGACACCTTATGTCTTCCCATTAAATATCGAACATTGAGCCACCAGATACAATACACCACACACCATACACCAAACACCAGAGATCATACATCAGACACATCATGTCTTGCTATTAAATCTCGAGCATTTAGCCACCAGACACCAGACACCAACTACCAGACACGTCATGTCTTCCCATTATATATAGAGCTTTCAGACACCAGGCATCAGACACCATACACCAGACACAACATGTCTTCCCATTGAATATAGAGCTTTCAGCCACCAGACACCGGCCACCAAACACCAGACACCAAGGGGTGCGAATATACACANCAATGTTATTTTATATTAGTGTTGAGAAATATTCGAAAAATGAAAATGAAGTGTCCACAACTTCTTTTTCTTTTACTTTCATTTCTGATCGAAAACCAAAAGTTACCCATAAAGTTACCTTACTTTACGTAAGACGCGGAAGAGGTCAAAACCGCCCGAACCAGATACAAGTCACCAGGCACAGGTTAACAGACCCAAAACAGCAGACATGAGTCACTATAGATGACATATCTCGCAATTGGTATGAAAGTATACGGACACCAGACAGCAGACACTAGACACCGGACACGTCATATCTTCCCATTAAATATAGAGCATTCAGACACCAGACACAAAAAACCAGACGCATCACGTCTTGCCATCAAATATAGGGGTGAGTGAGGTAAAACGGACCGTCAATAACTCGAGAATGGCAGACTGGAATTTCCCGACTTTTCTTTCATTTTTAAAGTATTTTTCCAAGCTTCAAAATGAGATGTAATTCATCTCAATCGGATCATTTGGTCAGAAGATTCTGCCGATCGCAGACAGTTCGTTTTACTCCACTCTCCTCTAGTGCTTTCAGATACCAGACACAACACACCAAACGCATTACCTCTTCTCATTAAATATTGAGCATTTAGCCACCAGACACAGTACACCAGACACCGTAGACCATACATCATACACATCATATCTTCCCATTAAATATCGAGCATTTAGCCACCAGACACCATACACCAGACACCTTATGTCTTCCCATTAAATATCGAACATTGAGCCACCAGATACAATACACCACACACCATACACCAAACACCAGAGATCATACATCAGACACATCATGTCTTGCTATTAAATCTCGAGCATTTAGCCACCAGACACCAGACACCAACTACCAGACACGTCATGTCTTCCCATTATATATAGAGCTTTCAGACACCAGGCATCAGACACCATACACCAGACACAACATGTCTTCCCATTGAATATAGAGCTTTCAGCCACCAGACACCGGCCACCAAACACCAGACACCAAGGGGTGCGAATATACACACTAGGATGGCTCATAATAAATAAGAACTAAAAATTCAACTTTTTTAGAGTTGAAACAAATAGTCCAGGGAACTGTGAGCCTGTATGATTTTTTTCCGATTTTTTAATTCAATTTTGCAGTAACGCATGGCATTTCAAGTTTGACTAAAATATCTGACCTACTGGCAGTCAATGGTTATAAAACTTGGGTAAAAGTTAAATATCCTTGATTACGGTCCGGTGCTAGGTTGTAAAAATGGCAGAGGATGGTTTTCGGATCTGTCCGTCACTATTGCTCCCATAGCGAGGAGATCGGAAATACATGCGTTTTCTGGGAAGCAATACAAACCCAACTACACGACTGCCCTGTGCGAGACAAAGGCGCTCGCAGTTCTCCCTGTCACACAGAACGATGTGCTCCTTGAATATTAATAATAATAACATGATATCTATGAGTCATGGAAACATGAATCGGAAACTTCATCAAACCGTTTAATGCTGCATGTCTCGTCACCTTTTCAGTAGTTCTCAATATATTTTGGCCGGTATAAAAATGATTATTTATTGTTCATTTTTTTCCCGAAGCTTAAAAATGAAAAATCGGTCCCGTGTACCTAATTTTTAAGCTATGGATTTTTTTTTCAATGTATAGAATACATTGAAATTACATTCCACTTTTTGCTAATTCGATTCCAAGGTGTCTTAATTTATTTTTTCTGTAATGAAAAATTACACTAGTCTCATGAAAAACTATGAAAAATTATTCCTCAAAGTATTTTCAGAACTTTTTTCGTTTTTTCATTTTTATAACAATTTTTTATTCTGTCAAAAACTCATTAATTATTGCATTTCAAAATCAATTAGGCTTTGTTGGAGTCGAATTTGCAAAAAGTTGATTGTAATTGTTATTCGACAAATTTGTTTAAAAAATTTGATGAAAAATAATCCATAATTCAAAAATTGGGTACATTGGACCGGTTTTCCAATTTCAAAGGTCTGGAGGACAAATCAAGTGATTTCTTGGATTAACAAATTTTTTGCACTAATTTTTCGTTTCCACGAATGAACTTTCTCCTCTATGGAAATGGTCATTTGAATATCCTGGGACTCTTGAAGCTCACAGGGTCTCCCCTTAATGGCAGGGCAACGTAAAGTCTAAAATATATCCTCAGAGTAGGAGACTTTCAAATTTCTGTTGGCGTATTTACTTCTAAAATGAATCTCCGTATTTTGACATTTACCTGTAGGTATTCATTTACCTATCACTCTGATACCTGTGACTCAGGGGTCACCAATAAACTGGATTTCCAATGACGCCCACTGGCCCAAACTCAGGAATTGTCTTCACAAAGGAGCTCACAAATGACTTAGCTTCGAAGAAACTTAATGAATGGGGCTTGTAACGAACATGTGGGGATGTTCGTTAGAAACACCACCGAGACCTGAAAACGACTTCCCTCACGACAGGAAAAGCCAATCCGTGGATAAATAATTAGGGTGAGAGAGAGAGAGATTTCGATTTCCCACTCTGGTGGAGATTTTTGGACTTTTAAAGGTTTCCCACTCCGGTGGAGCTTTTGAGTTGAAGTCGACCCATTTTGAATGAAGTTGAGTCTAGAGCTTCCCATTTCGATGGAGGATTTTGAGCTTAGTTTTTCCCGTTCGACGGAGAATTTTGAGTCTAGTATTTCCCACTCCGGTGGAGAATATTGGGTTTAGAGTTCCCCGATGGGATTGGAGGTTTGAGGTTTAGGATTTCCCCTAATGACGTGAGAACGGTTTGTTTTGTGATCGATAAAGGATTTTTGAGGGCTCATAGATTGATCGAGAAGAAGGGCCATATTTAGAGTCATCTGGTCTTTTTAATGTGAGTAACCCTTTTATAACTCTCGCGGAAATCGCATAAGACTAATTGAAATATTAGCGCTCCAGGAATGTAGTGGATATTACGGGGTAAAATGGGTACTTTTTGAGTTTTGGTGGAAGGTCGAATGGGGCAAGTGAAACCCTTGACCCCCGTGAATTGCCGGGTTGCCTTAGAGTTTCAAGGAGAAAAGGTTAATGATGTTAAATAAGGGTTATTGGGAATGAAATAATTATTTTTGCCTCGTAAATCCCGGAGATCCGATCCGTGAGACCCGTCTTAAATCTTAAAGAATCGATCGAGCCTCCATCCGCTCGAAAATAATTAATGAGAAGTGACGTAGTTGTGAATCAGCGATTTTACGCCCTTGATTTTCCCCGAATTAATTCGGTGGCTCCCTCGAGGCTCACACCTCTGAGGAGAAAACGTCTCCACCAATCAAAGCGCAGCTCGGTTGGTCGGAAGCCTCGCGGGCCCGGTGTGTCGCAGCACTGACCCCCGAAATCAGTTCCGCGTTGACCGTCATCAATGAGTAGTCGCGTGTGAACTTCTGTGTGCCCACAAAACGCCATTGTGCAAATCGGATTATTGTGTTTTTTGGAGAAGCTGTGAGGACCAAAGGGTGGTCCGTAAAGGGAAGAGGACCATTAAACATCGAAATATGCTGGGTTTTTTTGAATTTTTCCCCTAATTTCGAGCCATTTCCGGATGGGGTCGTTTCCCCTCTATGGCAGTTATCCCTCGCATGGCCCTCAGCCACGTGCAGTGGTTGATTACCCCTTTTGTCGCATTTAGTGGTTCTGATTTGGCATTTTTTTGGGCATTATCCCTTATCCCGGATTTTTATCCGCGTGTCCCTCCGATTTTTGGATCGGCTATTCCACCCAAATCGGGTCGGTACTGAGTTCTCGCACCTTCCGGATCATCCCGGTCATCTTTTGAGATGATTTTCGGGTTCAGTGAGTGTGTTTGGTCGGTAGTGGAATTCCTGCGTCTTCTCCCAGTCGAAATCTGACCATTTTCGACTTGGGCTATTTCCTTCTCCCTCGCTCCTAGGGCGAGGAGGATCTCTATTTCATCCTACGTAAAGATTGCGTAGAGTTTTTCCCCTCACGGCACCCCGCTGTCGCGCCAACGAGTGATGGCTCTCGCTTCCCGTAAGTGTTCCTTCGTTTAAAATTCCTTCCGGAGGTAAATTAATCCGGAGTGATTCCCAATGATCCCAAACTTATAATTTGGGTTTCATGGGCTTCGCATGAATACGAGAAATATGAAAACGCTCAAAGTGCAGCTATTGCTTTCATGTGCGAGTTAGATAAGTTGTTCGATATCGCACATCAGAAACATGTGAATGTGATGAAAAATGAAACAGCAAGAACTTTGTTGGATTTCCACCGTGGAAAGAGAAGACAGGGACCGAATCATCGACACAGCTAACTGGAACCCTCCCTGCGAAAAAGAAAATGGAAATGTGCAGCCCAAAGAACTTCAAAAAGGTAAATAATTTATTTCCCCTTTTTTTTCATTTTCACATTGTAGTTCTGATTGCGGGGAGAATCCTATAAATTTCAGAAATCCCAGGACATTCGAGTGACATTTTTCAGAAGTTGAATCTTTTTTTCATATGCGTAAAAACAAAGGATTTGTGCAAAAAAATCGTTATTCATGGTTAATTCATCCCTCCGACGCCTAAAATTTGAAAATCGGTCCAGTGTACCCAATTTTCAAACAATGACAGTTTTTGTTTCAAAATAATGAAAAAACGTGTAGATTAATAATTACAATCCACTTTTTGCAAATTCAACTCCAAAATAGTTTCACCGATTTTGCCTTCAATGAAAAATGACTATAGTTGCATAAAATACTATGAAAAATAATTTTCAATGAATTTTCAAAACATTTGTCGTATTATCTTGTTTTATTCCTTTGTTTTCTTCAAATAAATTAATTGATTATTGCATTAAACATTGAGTAAAGACTAATTAAGCTATTTCGAAGTGGAATTAGCAAATAGTGGATTGCTATTGACATTCTGCACATTTTACGGAAAATTAAAAAAAAACTCCCATTGTTCGGTAATTGGGTACACTGAACTGATTTTTCAATTTCATGCGTCTGGGGGACAGATTAAAAATGAATGATATTTCTTCTTTCCGCACTAATTCTTCGTTTCCACACCGCTGAAACAAGGATTTATTTTATGAAAAATGTCACTTGTCTTAAATAAATGAAAATTTCTTCAAACGATCCAGCCGATCGGCAATTACTTCAGGCGTCAATTTTAATTACCCTCAATTTTAACTCATGAATTCCCCCAATTTTTACTAATGAATTCTCATTATTTTGCAGACGAGCCTAGCGGGATTCTTGCGAATTATAGCAATTATCAGTGGGATGATGAGGAAGATCTCAATGAGCTGTTTCTGTACTTTGAAGATGAAGAAGAAGCTGATGGAGATTTCCACTCGTTCGGGCAGCCCAGCAAGGCAAAGAAAATGGATCCTGACTCGGGACCTTACTGCTGTGTTGGATCGAGCCAAAGTCAGCGACCGTATGGCTGCACGGATTCTAGCGTCTGCCCTAATGTCAGCTGGCATCACTCTGGAAGACGTTCATCTAAGTCGCGAAACGATCCATAGGAATAGACGGTCCCAACGTAAATCTCTGAGTGACGCCATAAAAGACGATGTCAAAAATAACTCCCCCAGTTTCACGACCGTTCATTGGGATGGTAAGCTACTACCAGCCATAGACAACTAATTCAACACAGTCGACCGACTCCCCATTCTTGTATCGGGTATCGAAGGAGACGAATTGTTAGGAGTCCCGAAGCTGGACCGAGGAAGTGGTGAAGAGCAGGCAAATGCCATCTCTACATGCCTGGACGAATGGGGACTTGTCAATGAAGTCTGTGCCATGGTATTTGATACCACTTCCAGCAACACAGGCAGCGCCTGTGTTTTACTGGAGAAGTTATTGGGAAGAAATCTTCTATATCTTGCGTGCCGGCATCATATTTACGAGTTACTCGTCAAATCTGCCTTTGAAATTTCGATAGGGCCATCTTCTGGGTTAGAAATTCTCATTTTTAAGAGATTTCAAGGGCAGTGCATGGACATCGAAAAAAGTAAATTTTCTCCATNTGCCGGCATCATATTTACGAGTTACTCGTCAAATCTGCCTTTGAAATTTCGATAGGGCCATCTTCTGGGCCAGAAATTCCCATTTTTAAGAGATTTCAAGGGCAGTGGATGGACATCGAAAAAAGTAAATTTTCACCAGGAGTGCGAGATACTGATGTCCAAGCCGCAGTTGAGGATGAGGCGAAAGATGCCCTTGCTTTCGCATATTCCCAATTAGAGGTAGGTGGTAAAGGATTCGACGGTATTTATTATGGCAAAATCATTTCCTTTTACCAGATTAAATTACGAAACTTAATCTCTTCTTCATTTATCACTCCATAGATCAACAACAGCCGGAAGGACTACAAAGAGTTTCTGGAACTCGTCATCATATTCTTGGGCGGAAATCTTCCGGAAGTTAATCGCTTCAGAGCTCTTGGCCCCAATCATCATGCGAGGTGGATGGCGAAAGCGATTTATTCGCTAAAAATTTTTACNTGTGTAATTTTATGAATTTTTCACTATATAGAGGAGAATTGAAGTTAAATTGAAAGTATTCTTTTTGGATAATGAACGAATACCTTTAAATTTGATGCANACCAGATTAAATTACGAAACTTAATCTCTTCTTCATTTATCACTCCATAGATCAACAACAGCCGGAAGGACTACAAAGAGTTTCTGGAACTCGTCATCATATTCTTGGGCGGAAATCTTCCGGAAGTTAATCGCTTCAGAGCTCTTGGCCCCAATCATCATGCGAGGTGGATGGCGAAAGCGATTTATTCGCTAAAAATTTTTACATTCAGAGACCAATTTCGATTGACGTCCCATGAGACATCAGGTTTGAGGAAAATTTGTATTTTTATTGTTCTTCCGTACCAGAAGGGCTGGTTCACATCTTCTAATGCAACTGAAGCTCCCAACAATGACTTGCAATTATTGAAAAAGTTGACTACGGATAATTCAGCATTGTCAAGAGTTTATGATGTTGTATTTGATAAATTTGCAAACCATCTCTGGTACTTATCAGAAGAACTCATCGCTTTTGCATTCTTCGACGATAATGTCAATATAGATATGAAAAGGAGAATGTGCGGTGCTATCAAATCTCGCTCCCCATTTCAAGATGATCGGAAGAGGAGAAAATCAGGAGTTAAGGGTCGAAAATTCAACCAAGAGTTGAGTCTAGATCAATTTGTGACGCAAAACACAATTAAATTCTTCGAAATCTTGAATCTAAACCATACTTTTTTGGATATCGATCCAATGAAGTGGGGAGAAAGAAAAGATTATGGGAATGCTTTAAAAACTGTGAGATCTCTCCTAGTGACAAACGACGTAGCTGAGAGAAGCGTATCTCTCGTGAGCGAATACAATGATGTTCTCACGAAAGATGAAAACTCTAAACAAGATGCAATGCTCGTGGTCAGAAAATTGCGGGCATTGACATCTGGCTGCACCAGGGAGGAATTACAGTTTTCATTAGAGAACTACCTGAAAAACACAGCGTAATGAAAAATTCATATTGACCTGAGCAATCTCGATTCATGTCGATTTCAGTATACTTCAAGTTTTTGAACAATATCTCGAAATCTAAAGAAAATCACGTAATTTTCGTAAACATCTTTCTTTTAGAACTTGCTCCGCTCTACAAAAAACGTTATTATAAAAACTTCAATATATCCAATAGATTCCGAGATTATTGTATGAAAACTCAACAGGAATCTAAGTCGACTTGGTCCGATTGACCACTTAACTATTGAAATTTTTCTCCAAGATTTTCTCTTCTCATTTAACTATACATATTCGATACTCATTGAAAAGCTCATCAAAAGAGTCTCTGAACAGCGCTTAACATATTTAATTCCCATGATGATTCATTAGTTAACAAGAGTTCGAACAATTTGATTTTATTTGTGCAATTTCTATTGCATTTTTGTTGTTATGTGTAATTTTATGAATTTTTCACTATATAGAGGAGAATTGAAGTTAAATTGAAAGTATTCTTTTTGGATAATGAACGAATACCTTTAAATTTGATGCATCTCGTTGCATTCCAATAGAATGCTATTTAAAACAAGCAGGGGTTCGAGCTTTCTGGGCCGAAGCCATCTGACCGTTACTTTATGTGTTATAATTCTTTTTCTTGCTTTCATTTCTACCAATTCCATTGGTAGTATGCCTCCGAATGGATCTGTAGTAATTCTATTAAAGAGAGACAAAAATGGAAATACCAAACCCGCTCAGATTAGATATCAACAATGTCAGTGGAAATAACTGCCTCCTGATGAAAAAACGGACAAACGGAAATATCTCGAACACTTTGTATGAACGGGTATATATGTTTTGATTGATTCTAATAGAAGGCATCGAAGCAAAGATTTTGAAAAAAAAATTGAAATCGGTTGGNATTTTTATTGTTCTTCCGTACCAGAAGGGCTGGTTCACATCTTCTAATGCAACTGAAGCTCCCAACAATGACTTGCAATTATTGAAAAAGTTGACTACGGATAATTCAGCATTGTCAAGAGTTTATGATGTTGTATTTGATAAATTTGCAAACCATCTCTGGTACTTATCAGAAGAACTCATCGCTTTTGCATTCTTCGACGATAATGTCAATATAGATATGAAAAGGAGAATGTGCGGTGCTATCAAATCTCGCTCCCCATTTCAAGATGATCGGAAGAGGAGAAAATCAGGAGTTAAGGGTCGAAAATTCAACCAAGAGTTGAGTCTAGATCAATTTGTGACGCAAAACACAATTAAATTCTTCGAAATCTTGAATCTAAACCATACTTTTTTGGATATCGATCCAATGAAGTGGGGAGAAAGAAAAGATTATGGGAATGCTTTAAAAACTGTGAGATCTCTCCTAGTGACAAACGACGTAGCTGAGAGAAGCGTATCTCTCGTGAGCGAATACAATGATGTTCTCACGAAAGATGAAAACTCTAAACAAGATGCAATGCTCGTGGTCAGAAAATTGCGGGCATTGACATCTGGCTGCACCAGGGAGGAATTACAGTTTTCATTAGAGAACTACCTGAAAAACACAGCGTAATGAAAAATTCATATTGACCTGAGCAATCTCGATTCATGTCGATTTCAGTATACTTCAAGTTTTTGAACAATATCTCGAAATCTAAAGAAAATCACGTAATTTTCGTAAACATCTTTCTTTTAGAACTTGCTCCGCTCTACAAAAAACGTTATTATAAAAACTTCAATATATCCAATAGATTCCGAGATTATTGTATGAAAACTCAACAGGAATCTAAGTCGACTTGGTCCGATTGACCACTTAACTATTGAAATTTTTCTCCAAGATTTTCTCTTCTCATTTAACTATACATATTCGATACTCATTGAAAAGCTCATCAAAAGAGTCTCTGAACAGCGCTTAACATATTTAATTCCCATGATGATTCATTAGTTAACAAGAGTTCGAACAATTTGATTTTATTTGTGCAATTTCTATTGCATTTTTGTTGTTATGTGTAATTTTATGAATTTTTCACTATATAGAGGAGAATTGAAGTTAAATTGAAAGTATTCTTTTTGGATAATGAACGAATACCTTTAAATTTGATGCATCTCGTTGCATTCCAATAGAATGCTATTTAAAACAAGCAGGGGTTCGAGCTTTCTGGGCCGAAGCCATCTGACCGTTACTTTATGTGTTATAATTCTTTTTCTTGCTTTCATTTCTACCAATTCCATTGGTAGTATGCCTCCGAATGGATCTGTAGTAATTCTATTAAAGAGAGACAAAAATGGAAATACCAAACCCGCTCAGATTAGATATCAACAATGTCAGTGGAAATAACTGCCTCCTGATGAAAAAACGGACAAACGGAAATATCTCGAACACTTTGTATGAACGGGTATATATGTTTTGATTGATTCTAATAGAAGGCATCGAAGCAAAGATTTTGAAAAAAAAATTGAAATCGGTTGGGTAGTTTTTAAGATATTGCACATAAAAGGTTTTCAGAGAAAGTCAAATATCTCGGAAACTACTCTGTGACCGTTTCCTAGATTCTATGAGACTAATTCCTGAAAAAAGGATTAGGGCGAGTCAAGAAAAGGGACAAATAAGGGATAATTTGAGAATAATTACCTATATTCTTTTCTAAATACAATTCTGATCGTCAAAAGACGTAAATAAGGCCTTTACTGAGATCTAGGGAGTGGGGGAGGCCAGGCAACTTTTGTACACGTGCAAAGGGAGTGACTCTAATGCAGAAAAAAGGGGAGAAGCTAGTCGTGTCGAGGGAATGCAACTAAATATAAAAATAATGACTGAATGGGGAAGAAACAAAAGAGTGTAGGCTCAACGTTGGGGGGTATGAAAAGGAATACTTCTTGAGGCGAGGGGGAAATGTGGGGGACAACTCGTACTCACGACTTCCAGTTAAGGTCTAATCCGGGTCCTTCAGCGACTCTAGCGATTGAGCCTTCGTTCCTCCTTCCAGACTCCAGGGGCACAGTACTTAGAGCCGGGATGAGCTCGGGCACCAAAAATCCTCTTTACTCGAACAAAATCCAATGTACCGACTTCGGGGTATGTTCACTTTATATTCACTTGACTTGGGGCGCACGTGGCAGTGTCCAGGACAGCGGTTACACGAGTGACGGTCTTTCCTTTTCCTCCGCGATTCGTGGGGGTTCGTCAGGTGTCGAAGTCCTTCGGGTTTTAATTCGGGAGCAATCGGGGCCAATCAGCACGGGTGAGTGGTGACGATGACCACAGTCCAGGGATGTCTCGCAAGGGATTATTGCAGGTGTTGAATATTCGGTGGTCTAGTATGGGGAATTTCCAGGAGGCGATGGCTTCTCCAATGATTCGGGTGGGGCCGGAACTGATGTCTTCCTTCGGCTGATGTCTTCGTGATGTCCAGGGGCGGGGGTAGAAGGGCGATGACGGGAAAAGTCTGGGGAAGGGGCATCCAACGGTGGCGGGATTTACCTTTTAGGAGGTAGTGTGTAGTGGGAAACAAAAGGATAAAAATAATAAAAATTAAATAATGTGCCTCGTCATAACTCATACAATTGAGCTCATTTTCAATAGGAAGGATTATTATCATGAGAGGAAGATTCTGTCCAAATTTCAAGTTGATATCTCAATTTTTGTACAAGCTAGAGTAATTACAAAGATTTTTATGAAAAAACAGAAAAACGGAAATATCTCGAAAACTTTGTATGAACGGGTATATGTGTTTTGATTGATTCGGATAGAAGGCATCGAAACGAATATTAAAATAAAAATTGAAATCGGTTGACTAGCTTCGAAGATATTAGCGAAAAATGATTAAAAAATGAATAATTTTTTTCAAAAACTATTTGATTAATAAGGCTGACCGTTTGCACAGAGTTAGTCCTTGTTAAGGCCTATAATCTGACAAAATTTCAGATTTTTTGGAACAAATTTAGCCAATTAATTACTTAATTGTCCAAAAATTGACCACCGGAACGGTGGCGATGCACATTGACACCGACAGACATGGTCGCCAAACTTCGTATTTTTACGTTTCAGACCATTCTGCATCATTTCCAATCAAAATTAGAAAATGTGAAAACAGCACGATTACAATGCTTTCATTCGGAAGAAAAAAAAACCATTGGAAACTAATATTAATAGTATTAAATATCAACGATACATGAAAACAATATTAATGGCATGGTACTATTTCGAATTAAGCTATTTCTTCTGTTCAAATTTTGGTGAAATTGCTGTAAATTGATCGATTCAACCATGTAAATTTTGAAATGAAAAAAATTGTAACTATAACATTTTTATGTAAGAAATAAAAACAAGTACGGTCAGCAGACGCGCGGGTTGAAAGATCGGTCCCTTCCTTAAAAGGGTCAGTACCTCAGGTACAATTTTTCGCCTGGGTTCAATGTCAGTTTATACGACCGTTGTGGAAGCACCGGATAAGCCGGACACCTGTCCTTGGATGAAAATTTATCAAGGTTTTTTCACATTTTACTCGGCATTGGATTTATTGTGATTTTTTTTTCCTTCCCAAACGATTGTCAAATAGTTTATTGATCATTCTATCATATCTAGGCGAATAATGGACGCTCCGTAGGGCTGGTAGAGGCGTCTGAAGATCTCTAAATCTCGCATAAATCTGGATTTTTATTTCAATAACAAATAGCTATTTTGCAGAGAAAATTTTTTTTGTGTATTTCTTACCTCCCTTTCAGAAAGTCTCCAAAGGGTGATAGCGATAAATTGAGTAATTGAGTATTAACAAATTATTATCACATTCTCTCTGTGAGAACGTGTAAAAGTGCATAGCAAATTGAACTGCTATGTGCTAGTACAAAAATAACTTTGAAAAAATTTGAAAAATTCCTATGGGTTCATCATTATTTTCGTTACCATATTCAGAATAAAAAGAATCGAAATTCTATTTTTTCAACGTTTGAGCCCTCCTAATACACACCCGAATTTTTAAGACATAATGATAATAAAGAGCGTGTATTCCCTCTCTCCATTGAAGAAGTACGCGCTGGAGAGTTGGGAAAAATTTCCAAACTTCCAATGGCTAACATGGCGGAAAACTATTTCTCGTATTACATGTTCCTCTTTTGGACCCAAATGTTCATTAATTATATAAAATGCATCCATTCCCCACACTCCAGGTATTTAGAGATAATAAAAAAGGCTCGGCATACATTCAACCTCGTACGGATTATTTAGTTATCTCATATGAGCAAGAGGTTTATACGCTTATTCATGACAATGATTTGCCTCACTGTTCAGAGACACGTAATTATCATATATGCTCTCCAAGTTATCCCTTCCACAAGTCATCTGTGCACCCTATTTGCGAGATAACCTTAATAACCAATGAAAAACTTGAACCGTTTGAGTATTGTGATATCAGAATTAGTAAAATATTCAATCCATACTGGAAACAGTTGAACAATATGAAAGCATGGCTCTACTCCATACCTGAAGAGGAAAAGATTCAAATAATTTGCGGGGAGACTTCAAAGGAAACAGTGATTCTTTCGGGCTCGGGAATTTTACGTGTGAGACACTGCTGCCACGCTAATACATCTTACGCATCTTTTATGGGTTATCAAATTATTGAGCAACAAACTGCATATCAATATAATCCTTCTATCCATTTGAATATCTCAGACATACTTCCACAAACTTCCGTTTATGCACCACTACATGTACCATATAACCAATCAGATAGTCCACGAGTTGTGACGGATGCTGATATTCCCGGAGTCTTATCGTATGATGTGACTCTTGATGAAATGAAAAAAAATCTGGAGTACATTGGAGAACAAAAGCGTGTAAAACAAAGGCAAGAGAAGATGTTTTTGGACAATCTTGGGTGAAATCATATTAGCCACCGGCTTCCTTGCCTACCCGCTCGGTACCACCGCTGTGTGGGTATTCTGGAAGGTGGTATATAGCTGTGTATACACCAAAAAAGATGGAAATGATAAGGATATGGAAGGAAAATCACCGGGGAAACATGAAGATGGACCAACCTATGCCAGCCCGTCGAACCGCGTCGTCTTTTAATTTTCCTCCCTACCACACATGCTTCCCCCTCTCTTATGGTCCATACGTATAAAAGAGTTGAGGAGCGGCTAGGGCAATTCAGTTTCTTCATTTGCTTTGAAATAACCATGGCTAATAATATAGAAAAAACTTCATGGCCGGGGCAATCAGTTATGCTCTGCAGTGATTTTGCATTGAATAACTCAATGACAAACAGACTTAGTGTCGGCATCGATTTGAGAGAAAATTCATCCATTGTACCATCCGTGCAACTTTACGGCATGAATTCACATATCAGAATTATTGTGGTCTTTGATACATGGGAAAAACTGTGCAACAACTTGGAGCATATTCTCGACTATTTTGACTACCGAGGCCCGGAACTTCATCGAAACTTCGGTATCATCGAATGTGGCGATCTGGTTGTGAGCTTCGGCACGACTCGTAATCAACGGTGTATAATATTCACTCAGAATAATTGCGAATTGTTCACGCATGCCGTGACCGTAAAAAACCTTTGAAAAAAGTATCATGGGTTAACGAATGGTTAGATGTTCTGCTCAGTCTACGTCTTCGAGATTATCTCAACGCTCTCATCCAGGTGGTGGACGACTTCATATGGACGGATCTCATGAAAACATCGTACGACACCAGTGTACCCGATGAAGAAGAAATTAAAAATTATATGTTGAAAAATTATTCCGATCTGTATTATGCTTTGAGTAAAATTGGGTAATTGGAACGAATACGTCCTCTTCTTAATAGTAAGTTTAATTTTATTTGGATATCTTAAACACACCAAAATTAGACAATTCATATATAAAAATCGAGTGGCAGCCTAATAGGTAGATTGAACAGTCGAGATGAGGCTTGAGGAATTATTCCATATTTCAAGGAAAAAAGAAATAGTCATTGAATTTCTTAGGGGTATGGGTGTTATGAAATCGCGGGCTTCTTGTCCAGAGTGCGGTGAGGAGATGTNTCGGGGTTGGGATACGCGCCCGGGTGACGCACCCGCAGCCACGCTGTACCCCACCGCTCACACACGTCGGAGCCGTGCTACTCTGACAGGTGTGGTGGTGGGGACATATCGACTTTAGGTGGGGGGCGCCAAAGTAGTTCCCATACTACTTACATAGATTTCAAGAAAAAAATATTTAGATGTCAGAAGACTCGAATCACTCTGAATAATAGAGGTAGAAGAATAAAGTGAAAGTGTGATAATTCTGTAAGCATTTATTCCAGGTCTTGGTTTCCTGAGGGGAAACTCGATATCACGAAAACATTTTAAATATTTTCACTCTACACACACAACGACAACTACACACAGGAAGACATTGCCTTTGTGGCCGAGGTCTCAAGACAAACAGATAACAAATACATCAAACGTATTAGTTCTGTTTTGGATGAGTGACTGTGGTCGAGTGAATCTGGGGGGGGGGAGAGGCGCGATGGTAGATGTTGACGAGATGGTTTTTGGTGGTACGAAGCTACCAAGGGGTCGGTCAGTCACAAGCCAATGGGTGTTGGGTATGCGCGAGCGGATGATGGAAAGATTCATAGTCGTCACGGTGCCCGACCGTTCAGCTCAGTCACTCATATCCAGGATCAAACAGTTTGTGAAACGTGGATCAGTGATAACAACTGAATATTGGGTAAGTTACCTGACTTTGCGGGATAATGGATACACACATTACCGTGTGAATCACAGTGTCAACCATATGGAGAGGTTAACTGGTACACACACACAACTGGTTGAGCATGCATGGAGAGAGCTGAGTTGACTAGTATCCAAATACGGAATAAGGGAGTGGACTGTGGAGAGTAATCTAAGTAAGTTTATTTTCACATACTCTACCCCGAAACCAGAAAGGATTGCCACATTTTTCCGACTCGTTAGCAACTATTACGACCCCGAATAGCCTATAAGATCGTGGTGCATCTATCGGTTTGAAGTTTCTCGATACGGTTCTTGCTTCCGCGGTATTTTGATTGATTGAGTCATCTGGTGTATTACTCATTCAAATTCATATGGAATTCACGTTCACCTCTGACTGAAAGTGGAACTAGCCATGGGGTTGCGTGGATAATATCCATCAGATTTAATTTGGTTTGAAATTTATAATTATTTATATAATACCACCAAGGAGGGGTGGAAGAGCTATTTAGGCAAATCCAGAGAAATATAACCTGGGTTACTGCCACCCATGACTTCCTGATTTTTGACGGATAGCAACACCCGAGTCAGGTCGGGATTGCAGAACTCTTGGTCGAGGTACAGGGGAAACTGATAGTCAGTTACACAAAAATACTCATCTCCATCATATTCGCTATTCATTTTTCACTATTTATTGTCCTATGAGAAGGTCGGCAGATATACAGATCTGATTCTTCAATTTGTTGCCCTTGATATGATTGATTGTGGTGTGCTAGGTCTTCTTCGAGATCGAGCATCACCACGTCCTCGTTCGTGATCCTGGGTAACGGAAAGCGTGATGCCATTCCTGTTTCGAGCAAATATTGGTAAAATAATTTAGAGCCTCCAAGGTATTATTGACTTAATTCGGACCGATTAAATGAACTATTTCCACCAGAATTGTTACCGTTCCGTCGCTGCCTCAAGACTGCTTAATTTTGATTTTTCTGACATTTTTATATAAATTTTGGGGTCACTTGTCACATGGGCTCCAATGAGTCCATTTTCAATTGGTGGAAAATGTCGTATGACTTTTCCCACTCTTTTGATTTTTATGGGGAAGCAGTTCATTCGGTTTTTGGGGTTTCAATGGATCGGTTTTCAATCGTTCCTCCGCGCGCGAATCTTAGTATTCAGTAATTGGGGCATGCTGAGTGGGCCATTTCATCACTTTTGAACTTGATTCCAATGCCTTTGGAATTTTTAATCAAGTTCACGTGATGAAATGCCCTCTATTTGGTTTACATTAGTCGATTTCTTCGATTTGTTTCTTAGTTATTCTACATAAATTTATTCTTGCATTAAAATTACTAGTATCAAATTTTGGACATTACAGCCCCCGCTCAAAATTGTTTTCAATTCCATTTGGGTGCAATTTCGAGGAATTGGAGTTTTAATTTTTATGTGTAATGTATTAAGTTATTTTAGCTTTATAATCGCGCACCAAACGGTGGCCGTGAGCAACAAGGTGCTGACGGTGACATTTTTGTGGATTAGGATTACCCTGTGTTTCCTATTCACCTGTCTGTTTCCTTTACTCGCTTGGTGAATGTGGAGTATTTGCGCAGGAGATAGTGCACGGTTATTGTTTGTTGTTTTATTGTGACGGAAATTTACATTGTTAAGGTAAGTGTTTGTGGATATTTTATTGTCTATTTTCTGTTTTTATTTCTAATTTTGTTTCATACCTACATATGTAGTGATTTATTTCTGTTGGGTTCGCTGCACTTGTATGTAAGCACTCGTGTAATTTTTGTTCTACACTGACTTATCTATTTATTTCTGTAATGGATTTATTATTTCTTGTGGCGGTTTGTGAGGGGAGTGTGGTGAGGGGCTAGGGCCCGTGCGAATGTCGCACGAAGAGGAACGGACGATTGAAACCCTCCACGCTCCTATGCATAGGAGGTGTATTCTCCTTGAGTCAGTTTGTCAGATAGTAGATTGGTGTTGGAGGTTATAACGTTGATTCTGTTTGTGGCCTTTCTAATTTTCTCATAATTCAGTTCGTGTTCCTTCTTCATAGCGTTTATTTCGGCTTGAATGATGTTAGTGGAATTTTCGATTAAATGGGTTATTTGTTGTTGGTCTTGATAGAGTCGATCAATTTCTTTGGTGATGTGTTCCTGATCGTTGTAGTCCATGGTGCCGAAGAGGGATCTTGATATGGTGCCCACAAAACCTAGTAAAGCGGATCTACTATATTTTCTTTTGTGGTTCTGTTCTGGGCTTTTCCAGATTCTTTCCAGATGTTTCTGTATTGTTTGGAGCTTCAAATTGTACTCTTTCATGATCGGTATGCCTAGTACTCTATCGCACATATGTTTGGCTTGGTGTTTGCTGCATTCGGTTTGATATTTTTCTATTGTTTGTATTCCAGGCAGTGGTTGTCCTAGGAGGTTGTGCATGTCTATTGTGAGCATCAGTCATCATTTCCTATTGATTGTTCTTATTTGGTCGATTTTCTCATAGTAGAGTCCAGGGTTATGATCAATAATTTGGTGTTGATAGATTTGGTTGGTTGCTAAATTTGGTTGGGCTTTGATTACCAAGATGGTGGTCCATAGGATGATAATAGCTCTCATGGTGCTGCGGTCTGTAAGTTGGAGAATTTTGTTGAGTTTGGTATAATTAATTTTTGCTCTAGCAATTATCATCTCAGGTCTAGTTGGGTTCTGTGAGTATTATTTCTGATCCTATTTCATATATTGGATCAAGCAAAGAAACAGAAATAATAAAAGAATAAATATAAATCAATTTTTTTCAGAGGAAGGATTATTGTTGACAATTACCTAAAATTGTACATCGCCCTTTTGTGACTTATCCTTTTACATGCTTGTTTGCTGGAGAAGTTTATTACTTTTAAGGCTCACATTATATCACCTCTTGTAATCGAAAGGATTAAAGAGTCTCGTAATTCCGAAACTTTGAAATTACATTCGAAAGATTATTATTACAGTTGAAAAAATGTAACTCAAATGAAAAAATGAATTAATTTTTTATACTTACTTTGAAATCTTCTTTATTTCTTTGAACTCTTTTCCCCCACTTCTAATACTAAGAAAAAGCTGAAAATCATCGGATATGAGGAGTGCACATCATTCATTCTCAAACAATACATTGGGTAACATGGAGCTCGCTATTGCGGTTGTTGGTTTTCGGGGTCGAGATTGGAAATTTCTACCTAAAGAAATTGCAATTACAAGTGTCGCTGGTAACATTTTCGGGCATTGGGTGCTCGCACCACCTTACGTTTTCACCGATTTACCTGAAGCTCTTCAGGTAGAAAATAACCGGCGGACGCATCTTCTACATGGAATCGAATGGTTTGGAGGAGATGCATTAGCAGAAAAAGTTTATCAACAATTATTAACAATTGTGAAAAGTACTCATGCTGTTTATACTCTCGGTGAAGAAGCTCGATTATTTTTGAAAAAATTGCTGTGTAGAGTAGTCAAAAATATGGAGGAGCACCGTAATTGGGGTTTATTCATTAAGAAATATCCTACAAAAACAGCGTGCACATTACATGGACTAAAAAGTGAAGAAGGTATTTGCGCAATTACTACAGTCAGACAAATAAAAAAATAGCTTCTCCCCGTACCGCCACCGTCTGAGCAATATAACGAAAGCGAATTGTAAAATCCATGTATCTAGATAGTTTGTTTTCATCTTGAATAAATTATCTTTTCATTATCATAAAATTTTATCTAATCATTTCGATCGCCCCGCCAACTTTCCACCCTCCAGACCCAGCACCAACCACCCCAGCCACCCACGCAAGACCCACCACCTAGCCCCACCTCATCATCCAGACACCCTTCACCCACCTCCTAACCATCCACCGCCCCATCCGTTGCCCTAGACACCCAACACCCACCCCATCCTGCTCGGTCCCCACAACCAGACACCTAGCATCAACCACCGACCCACCACCCACCTTCCACCCACCCAACATCATCCATAAAGCCATCCAACATCTAGCATCCACCGCCCCATCCACTGGGCCCAGACATGCCTGGCGACACTGTGCGAGAGAAAGGGATCTCCTCTCTCTCTCTCTCGCACTGGCGCCAGGAGAGAAAAAGGGGGGAGGAACTGTCTCGCCATCTCGGGGTACCTACTACTTGCGAATAACAAGAAGAGGTGACAAACGATTGCGTTCATAACTTCAGAGAGTAAAGAGTCATAAGCTCATAAGCTTACGAAAGTGGAAAAGAGTAGGCAATACTCGTCATTCTGTTATTTACATTTTTTTGAATCAGTGCTGAGGTGGATTCCTCTGCTCGATCTTTTTTTTTTTGTTTAACTTCTTCCACCCAGTGTTCTACTACTTCATAATTGTCATGGTTATCTCTCCAATTGCGTTCATAAATTTACAAATTCATTATTGGGCATTGCCATTGATATCTATGAGTATAACTTCTCTTTACTCTCTTCAGTTATGATCGCAATCATCAACAAATTTGTAAAGTTATAATCTTGCTCAGGAGTATATCATGACTATATGAAGATATACTGAAAAATCTAAAAATTCATAATTTGTCATGTAATATGCCTTTCAAAAATTTTCTTGTTCCATTTGTCACTTGCGAATAGCATTTGCACTATACCTATTCATACTTCTCATTGGTAGTAATTTATAATTTTTTTCTTCAAACGATTCCCATTGAATTGACAACCGACTTTGCCGCACTCTCCGGTTGGTCGGCAGTCATAGAGCAGAGGGGAATGCACCCTCCACTACCCGTGGGTTGCAGACTCTTAGATAGCTATCAAAGGAAACGTTTATCGCTTTCTTGAAATATAAAGCACCGATTGCGATGAGCTTGGAGTATTGTATTTCTCAAATCAACAAATTCCATAAAATGAATATATTTGCAATAATTTTGGGTCTTGGTTATCTTTGAAATTATTGCTTCTGAACGTTGGAATAGAAATAGCTGATAGACTTATCGGAAAAATGTGGAATCCAAAACAGGATTCAAGGCACTTTATTACAAAACTGTTTGCAATTCCTTTGAGCCTTCATGTGTGCACTGCATTGTTTTCATGGCTTCATAGTAAACCGTCATTGTTATTTACTCTTATTAATTATTATGCTGACGGTGATTTTTCCACAATGTGCAGTATTTAGCTGATGTTCGATACTCAAGCAGGCAACGATATTCGATCTTTGATCCATCAAATTTATTGAAGCAATGATTACATTTTTCCAACTTGAAGTTATTTCTACGTATACTTTTCATTGTGGAATTTGTGAATGCCCCTTGGTTCACATGAATATCTTTTTTTTAGCAAAGAGGAAAGGCAGGAAAGAGGACAATTGACATTTTATGTCAATTTTGAACAAGCCCCGTGTGTAATCTCCATTACTGTCTTCAACATCAACCCGTTTGAATTTTTTGATTATACTCTGTCTGTTTATTGTCAATCAATGAGATGTACTAAACCCAGACATCAGAGGATTTGGCATTTTCGCTTGTTTTATAATTTTTTTTAAATTTCATTTTGTTGCCTGCACTAGGGCTTGTTCTCACTGTTTTAGGTGCGTGGATTACGCTCAATCTCCATACTTTGGCAATCAAGTTGGACTCGCTTTGAAATAACTGCAGCGATATTTGTTTTTTCAATTCATAGTATCGGTGTCTATCACCCATTCTTCTATAGCTATTGTTACAATGGGTAACGCTTAGTGGGAGAGACAATTGTGAAATTTATTCTGAGTCTTGCTCAAATCGCATAAGGTACTGGATTGTTTCGTTTTTGAGAACATCTCTCAAGTTTGGAATTATAATGTTGCACAAGTCGACACGGATAGGGAAATGGTCTAAATTTCGATTGGTATACATTTCATATAAATGATATCGCATGAGTGCTGGTGCTTCATAGACAATCTTTGACGGATCGAGACCATGCAGCAAACTCACTTCAAATGCAATAGAAAATACCCCACAATCTATGGAGTTGGTCTGCTGCTGAACGCGCGGAAAGATCACCGGCTTTTCATCAAATGAATAAAAGGGGTGCAAACGTCGAAGATATGGTAAGAAAGGCTCTACGCTGGGACTATGACCATCAACCCAATAAGAATCATAAACATACAGTTGTTCTGTATCGTATTACGCGCACACCCAGTGACCTGGTCGATTCAGAATTTGAATGTGTTTACATTGACAATCGGTAGATCGTATTGTTGACAATCCACGATATAGTTGAGGTGATCGATACGTATACAAGTCATTGGTGACTTCCATCATAATTTTCCCGAATACATCCATGTGACTAACTTCCAACTGGCCTTCCTCATCGTCACATATGAGTCGACAATCTTGATCGCTGAGGTTGTCGAAAAAGAACTCATTAGGGTCCACATAATTGGCATCATCATTGTTGGTATCAGCATTATTGGGTGCACCAACATCATTAAATGTGTCATTGGATTCCAATACATTGATTCCAACATATGTACCGTCACTCGGCCTACTTGAGATGGCATCATTTGTTGGTTGACTTGCTGTAGATTTTTTGGATTGTAAGGCATCACGTAGTGACATAGAGCATGCATTTCGGCTGTGAATAATTTTGGGATCCATGTATGTCTCATAGAATTGTTGCAGTTTAGGGACCATCTTTTTCGACCAAAAATCTTCTTTGTACTCGATACTAACAGCCACGGAATCAATGTTTGTGGCTAATACAAATCTACATGTTTTTCGCCCAGTGATACCCAGACTGGTATGGCATCTTATGTTCCCTGACACTTTTTCCCCGACATTTTTTCCCTGACATTTATTCTTCACGACATTTTTTCCTCTCCCACTTGTTCCCCGACAATTTTTCCCTTTTATTTTGGGGATAATCCTTCTTTTGTATATGGGACATTCCATGTCAACTCAGCCACCCCGGATTTTTTTTTGTCTAGAAAAGATGATTCGATTGCCACATTTCAAACTACTATATATAGACAGTATTCCTGTCAAATTTCATTGCCTCATGATTTTTTGTTTCTGAGATAATGACTACCCAACTTTAAATTTTCAAAAATTCATAACTTTTGAATGGCACATCCGATTCGAACAAATAAAAGAAGAAAATTTTTGCTTTCATTCATACTTTCAGGGGAAAAATACTCCATAGGCTTGGAGAAGTTTCTACACCTATTTTTCATGTTTTCATTTTTTTTCGGCTCCAGGGCCGTCCGGTATTCGACTGGAATATTTTTTTTTTGATAGAGCACGTCCATATATAATTTTAAAGGAATACGCGAACATGGAAGAGACAACCAGTGCACCGGAGAAAATTTTTGTTTCCTAAATTTTCGTGTTTTTCCGCTTTCTAGGGGAGCTGCCTCGTCTTTATTAAGAAATTGATATTTCAATCCATACCTTTGATGAATATAAGTTAGGAAAGAGATTCATCACGATAGAAAAGAGAAACAATGCGTCGGGAAAAAAAATTTCTCTGAAATTTTTGAGGTTTTTCGGTATCTATGAGAGCTATCCAAAGAAACAAACGTGTCAATCAATATTTTTTGCTCATAACGATGAAAAGGAAAGCCATCATGGAAGAGACAAGCAGTATACCAGAAAAATGTGATTTCTTCGCAATTTTCTTATTTTTTCTCCTTTCCTCTTTTTCTTCTTATTTTCAATCTTTTTTTTGCATCTTTCACTTTTCAATCGACAGTTTTCCCTTCTGCTACATGGGAGGGACTATCAACAACATTATAAATCTCTTTCGAAAAACAAAGTACTCATCCAAAGAAGTGCGAAACATGGAAAAAGAAGTTTTATTTTACTGTAACGATCTTTTTACATTTTTACAATAAGAGGCTATTATTTACCGTCTCCAACTACCACTTGCCGAATTGCTTCTAAGTGCTTTCCGTTTTGTTGTTGTTGTTTGTTTCCGTTTCGGAAAAACTTCTTGGTTTTCCGCAGCCGAATATCGTTTCATTAACAATTGCTCTCCCGGTTTTGGAATGAAACAATAATGTTTTTGAATGGCTGGAATAGCTTTGGCACTATCAAATCTTTCCCTCAATTCAGTTTTTATATTCTCATGTTCATCCTTGGTGAAAAAAAACACATCAATTCCTTTGAAATTCTCTTTTGACCATCGGAACAATGCATCTGGCGTCAGGATGGGTTCACCATGGATGATTTGCAAGCTTCTACGTCTCGCTTCTCTTTTGAAAACAGCACCCATACCGTCACAAGCTCCTGTACCGTGTGGGGTAGCATGGAAATGGGCCTCTGCATCTATTCCAAAATCAGTTTTGTGATGCAGAAGATTAGCCATTTGGTAACGATTCTTGTAATACCATGCAGCTCTNTTGGTGAAAAAAAACACATCAATTCCTTTGAAATTCTCTTTTGACCATCGGAACAATGCATCTGGCGTCAGGATGGGTTCACCATGGATGATTTGCAAGCTTCTACGTCTCGCTTCTCTTTTGAAAACAGCACCCATACCGTCACAAGCTCCTGTACCGTGTGGGGTAGCATGGAAATGGGCCTCTGCATCTATTCCAAAATCAGTTTTGTGATGCAGAAGATTAGCCATTTGGTAACGATTCTTGTAATACCATGCAGCTCTATCGGTGACATAGATGATTCTCTCGACATCTTTGCAGTTATTCTTCACATGTTGTATTAGAATTTTCTGTACCAAGTAAACAGCTGCGGTATCGTGAGTAGTACTATCTGACAAAACAACTAAACTCCGATGCTGGATCTCGTTTCCTTCGCGATAGTAGTAAACAACGGGATAGACTGTATATTGGTCATTGTTGTAGTGGAAGGATTGAGCAGCATCTTGAGCCACAAAGGCATAAGTTTCTGAGAAATCACAGTGCACTAGTACTTCGCCGTGATTCACATTCTCTTGTCGATCTTTCACAAAATCTGATCATTCTTTAGCGATGAAGTGATGGGGTTTTAATACTTTTAATCGTTCGACAAGAAGATCGACGAAGTCATCCATCGCAAGCGTTTGTGTCTGCAAGGTACACCTGTCAGTAGTTNCTTTTCGATCTTTAACAAAAGCTGATTGTTCTTTAGCGATGAAGTGATGGGGTTTTAATACTTTTAATCGTTCGACAAGAAGATCGACGAAGTCATCCATCGCAAGCGTTTGTGTCTGCAAGGTACACCTGTCAGTAGTTTGCCACATGCGAAATTGGAGAGTTTCGATAACAGAATCAGAAAGGAACTTCTTCAATTCACATGAGTAGGTTTTCACCCCAGGGCAGTCGTTACATTCATCCAAATAACAGGCCGGGGTTGGATTTGTACACATCAGTTGTGCTAGACAATCTTTGTAATCCTTGAGTGGGCAGGGGGAATCTTCAGTTAGAGTGGCAATGTTGATGCTTCGAGCATCAATTTGCAATTTTGATGATACGTGCAAACACATACTACGTGAGTGCCATTTGCTCCCGCCAGTACACATTGTTTTGGTCTCAGCTCAGCGAACTTACTGAAACCAACAAAGCCTCTGGATGAGTATTTTTGTACTTCCTATGCAGGTGTTTCCGATTTTCGAGTATCATTTGCTTTTGCTCTACTTTCTTCTCTCCATTGATTTTGACGGATACTTTATCTTTCATCCCTGGCATGACACGACTATTCTATAGATAAAACTTGTGTACTTTCTCGACCGTTTGTTTTGGAAGTGAATGGCCTGCTTTCGCAATTGGTGAGGCAAATACTCCTTTGATTTCTCTCAATTTTTTCGCTCTTAACGCCATGTAACTCGTAATGCCAAATTCAGAAGCGATTTTCCGCTCGCTCCACGACTGTGGAAAAACCGTCAAGATTTGCAAGCGCTCACCGTACTTTTCCAGATCATTGAATTTTTTCTTCAAACCATCCAGCATTTCTTCAAATTCTATTTCTCTCGAAGATCGATAGCGCTTTGATAAAGAAGGATCAGCGTCACTCTGGTCATCTTCCGCATCAGAATGCATGGGGAAACTGCAGAATTCAGATACATTGTCCGCTTCTTCATCGATTGAAATGCCGGAATCGTCGAGATGGAAAGACCGATCTGATCTCAGAGAACTGTTCATCACATCTGGGCTTGGTTCGGGTGGTTCGGCTTGGGGCTTTGATATCTCGGGTGGGGTATCCGAACATCGAAGATGTGTATCATGAAGATTCACCATTGAGACGGGTGGAATCACATAATTCGGGGCCATCTTCCGGCAATGGCCACAGATTTTCGTAGACTTTGGTAGAAAGGGAAACTTCTTGTGTATTGCCGAGGAAATGGGCTGCAAATCCAAACCATTGTGTCCCTTCTGACCAGGAATCCGCATCGGATTCGCACACCTATCACTTCGCGGCATTCTATAAAATGCAAAATTATCGGATCCAATCCAAAAATATCCGGAAAATGAGGATTATTCCAATAAGTAACGTGAAAACTGCTTACCTCGATATAACAGACAGGAAAATGCGAATCGATTCGCAAGGAATTGTACAACGATGAAAACTCAATGAGGAAGTTGAAGTTTTCACTAAAACTAGAGCCTCAGGAAAAACTGATGATATTAAATCAATGAATTGATTCTTTTTGTTTTCATTTTTCATTTGTTTGGTCATGATTAGGCGAACTTCCGATTGTTATGTCCGGAGATGTTACCTGCGTCGAAGGACAAGAATTTTAGTCTTTTAGCTAGAATTTATAATTAAATAAAATGGACGACGCTGCTTTTTTATTCTTACCTGAGGTTGATTTTACTATTGATGGATATGGATTGCAAATTGAATTAAAAAGAGATTAGATCAACCTTACACATTTATTTGAATTGATTTTGATTCTTCGTACAATTTTAGAGGTGGAAACAATGATTATCTGTGAAACCCTGCAATCATTACTAGATCTATCTCTTGAATGTTAACAATGGTAATTACTCACTTTGAGTGGTTCTTAATTATATTTCGTGAATTCTTGAGGTAATCCACCACGTTTCTCTGCCAGCGAACGATTGGTACACTATTACAAATACTTAGGTGGAATTCCCGTCTTCCACTTGTTCGGAATTGATGGAGTTAGAATTGAATAAGTCTTGAGTCTTAAATGTTTATAAAAGTTTGAGCCACACCCACGACTCACCAAGTTTACCACTAATTCTCTCAGATGCAAGAAGCTGTTCTACTCTCGGTTAAAGGAACTTGCATCCCCGAACACTTGCTAATTTATGTTCCTTACTGCTATTCGAGAACACTCCGAATTTCCGAAGATAAGTTCGAACACTAAAACCGATTCCAAAAAATACTTCGGCTAAGAAGTCGTAGTTAATTCGCGAGAGGGTTTTCGTGACTGAGGTTTGATTTTTTTGGAGGGGCCTCGCCTTACTTGGGGAAAATGGAAATTTATTTGGAGTGGGGGAGGTGACGTGATTTCCGCCTCTGGTTTTCAGGTTCATCGACCCGGCTCTATTGTCGAATTTTGCAAGATTGCGGTCTTTCGTTTTGCAAGTGTTCCCGAGAAGTGCAACGTTGTGCATTCTTTAGAGGTCGATGTCGGTTGGCATTGATTTTGAAATAGGGTGATTTGTGCATTGTTGTTGATGCGGAAGTGATTGAAATAATCTGGACATTACACGATGATGATGACACAGTATAGCTCTCATAGAAAGCAAAAAGACGCAAAAATTTTGAAGAAAATTGTTTTCCCGACGCATTGTTTCTCTCTTCCATTGTGACGCATCTCTTTTCTAACTCATATTCATCAAAGGTATAGATTGAAATATCAATTTCTGAATAAAAACAAGGCAGCTCTCTTAGAAGGCGTAAAAACCCGAAAATTTAGGAAACAAAAATTTTCTCCGGTACACTGGTTGTCTCTCCCACGATAGCGTATTTTTTTTACATCATACACGGACGTCCTCTATGAGAAAAAAATTATTCAAGTCGAATACCGGACGGCCCTAGAGAAATTTAGGTGTAGAAGCTTCTTTACGCCTATGGAATATTTTTTTCTTGAAAGTATGAACGAAAACAAAAATTTTCTTTTTTTATTTGTTCGAATCGGATCCGCCATTCAAAAGTTGAAAGTTGAATTTTTGAAAATTTAAAGTTTGGTAGTCATTTTCTCAGAAACAAAAAATCATGAGGCAATGAAATTTGGCAGGAATACTGTCTATATATAGTAGTTCGAAATGCGGCAATCAAATTATTTTTTCTAGACAAAAAAAAATCCGGGTGGCTAATTTGACATGGAATGTCCCATATGAGTAATGACACAAGACTCTGCTGAACTACAATAGCTCGAGTTATCGATTTTCAAGTGCATATTGATTTTTGCACTAAGAGGGGATAATTCTCAGCTATCGTACCTGAGTGATGACCGAAGGCGCTTAATTACGGTAGTTTCAATCAGTTTTTCGTAAGGCCAATAACCACCATGCCATTGGAGTTTATTTTATCTTCTAAGGGGAAAAAAATGCAGTTTGTGGATAATCATCTCCACTACTTGCATTCTCACGTGAAAAATTATTAGTGGAAATGCAGTTGTTTTGGGGAGTGATTTTTTTTATTGCCCGTCCCAAGGTTTCTGACAGTTTATTGGCCATAAATCGTTGATTTTTAGGTGAAATTTTGAAAAAGACTGAGCATTCTCATTTAGCGAGTAGTTCCCAAGTTGAAGCACGCAAAATTGTCAACGAAATCAAAGAACCAGCTAATGCCAGCGCAGAGGTAACTGATGTTATTATTGGGATGGCTGTTTCCAAGGTCTCTGATTTAGCTGCCGGTAGACTCCCTAGTAAATCTGCATTGAAGCGAACTGTCCAGCGTCCACGCGTTAAAAACAATCACAGTCCATCCAATCCCACATCTAATCGATTGGAGATTCCTCAGGAATTCACAGTGACAAACAAAGGGGTACCATTTTTGATTGAAGACACTGGTTCCAAGAAACGTATGTTGATATTTACTACCGAGGCTAATTTACAAATTCTTGGAGAATCTCTGGAATGGAGTGTTGATGGGACATTCAAAGTTGTTCCATCATATTTTTAACAGTTATATACTGTTCATACTGTTGTACGATCTAAAGTGGTGCCCCTCGTTTATGCATTGATGCCAAACAAACGCAAAAGTTCTTATGTTCGCTTCCTGCGTGAATTACGAGATTTGAATCATAATTTGAAACAAGATCGATTAATGATGAGTTTCGAAAGTGGGTTTACTAATGCCTTTCAGGATGCATTCCCAAATACGACGATCAGAGGTTGTGAATTCCTTTTTTGGAAATGTCTCATGGATCAAATAAAGGATTTAGGTTTGAAGAGTCGAGATAGTTCCGATGTAGATTATGAAATGCACATTAAGATCCCTGCTGGTTCGATATTCGTACCTGAGGATCATGTTATTCAAGCTTTCGAAGCTGTTATGAAACTCAATTTTTGTGTTAATTGTGATGAGGCTACCCAGCAACTATTAGACTATTTCGAAGAGACCTAGATTGGTATTTCTAATCGCCGTGGCAGGCAGGTTGGTAAGTTCCCAATATCGATGTGGAATCATTATCAGTGTGTGATGGATGATATCGCTCAGACCAACAACAATGCAATTGGGATTTGGCATCGTGGCTTTAATAGTAAAGCTCAAGCTTATCATCTGAGCATTTAGAAATTGATTCAATTAATACAAATGGAACAAGGTGAGACAGAAATGACATTTTGCTCATTTATTGATTCTCCGGATATTTCTGTGGACGTACTAATCGTACCATTTATCTGTATAATTTGTTCATCGAATGTCCATTCTATTTCTTGGTGACCCGTGTTGTCAACATCCCTGAACAGTCCAACTTCGGTGAGTCCTCGGTCTGGTCTAGAATGCTCGTAAACCGTGCTGCCTGACGATTGGCTACTCCTTCCACTATGTGGGGATGAAAAATATTGCCATTGTCTATAATCATGGTCTAGCCCAATGCAATCAATCCTATTTGGATTTAGTTCGCCTTGATTACTTATCTGATGGGACGATACCCTTTGGCTTGTATCTACTTCATTCGTGCGTGCTCCAGTTTCCCTCATCCAAATTGAGACTGAGATTTGGCTATCGAAGGCTGCATCTGCTGTCATATGATGAATAAAACGATCAGCATTCGTTCTAGTTGGATTTTGTGGATCTGGTTTAGACTTCGAAGTAGGCCCATTCGTCACACTGGCGTCATCATGGTTTTCCAGAACGGTGCTGACAACCTTGATAATTGGATGTCCCTCATCTGTTCTTTGCTTGGAAAGACTATCTTCATCAGAGATTGGCTGCCCTCTTCCCACTGATCGAACCGACGTCACTTCCATTTCATTGTCTGCCTTAGATATTGAGATTCGACCGTGCAACCATTGTTGAATCCGATGCTCATCATTTTGCAGAGTCATCAATACTTCCTCTATGATCGCTTCCTCGTTGGCCAGAGCTACGTCTGGATTGAGGCTATTGCATTGCGAATCGAACGAACTATTAGTCACCTGCGAGCAATCTTTGGTTACTTGTGAAACTGTCCTTACAATTTGCGTGTCTTCGGTTATGACCGTCTCAGGCACTTTTACTTCGCTGAAAGAAATCGAGGTTTTGACACGTGACACATGCCTATTGATTTGACCGTCATTCACTACTGCTGTTGTTTGTTTTAGATGAAGATTTATTCCTAGGAGATTGTCATTATTATCAACATCCATGCACAGGTCCTCCAAATATCTGTTCTCATAAGCCCATGCTGCATCGGAATTAGTGCTGTGGGAATGTGGGAAGAATCATTTGGTCGAACCCTTTCCGGAGAAAGTCGATTGCTCCTGAAATCATTCTCTTCTTCCCTCTCATGTTGTGTATTATCCGTTCTTGGATCCACCGTGCCATAACGATTAGATGTATTGTCTACTATTGAATTTTCTTCTTGCAATCTTCGCAGATTGCTACGAACATTAGCTTCTTCTACGCAACTGAGGGAGTTGGCTGCAGTGAGCGGCGTACTCCAGAGCGATGGTGTGTACAAACCACGAATCCAGGAATCATTTGATGAAATGGAATCATTTGAAAGGGTTCCCCGTCACATTTGTTAAGAATGGTGTGCGCAACCTAGTCTGATTACCGTCGTTTGAATTATTTTTACTTACCTGCCCCTAAGTTCCTACCTACCCTAGTGGATTGGCAATATTGTGGTCAGCTCCATTAGCCTCAGGAGTAGCCGCAGAGCTTTCAACCACTTGCTTCCTGAATAGTAATCATAACATAAGCTATCCACGAATGAACCTAATGAAATGAAAGGCTTATTTTTACAGCCTGCTTATCAACTGTCCAAGCTTTATATTGAGAGAATAATTCAATTTTGTGACGCTCCTCTGAAATGTCAAAAACGCAGAGAAATTTAGTGAAGACAATGACAAAACACTCCATATAAAAATTATTTTTTATCTCTCACTACACTATTTCTCTTCTTTTTCGATTCATACTATTCACGAAAGCGCTACACCGAGGAAAGAGGAGAAAAAGAGGAAAGACTAAAGCTTTTTTACACGATTTGTATAGTCACTAGATAATGAAATTATTGTTGTGCGCCAATTATCACCTCAACTGATGCAACTTTCCTTTTTTTTGTTGAGAAATTTGATTGATTATATTGCGTAAATTTTCAATATTTTATAGGTATTATTCTCCCAAGATTTTCTGTAGGCAAGCAGCTGAGTCTGAATGTTTTTTTTTTGGCCAGGTGACGTATAAAAACAATCATAGAAACAACCAGAATTGTTTGTAATCCTACTAGCAAATTTCGCCCCTTTCCATCGAGAATGCTCAATGAAACGTATTTTTGAAAATTGAACTACCCAATTTTTTTTTTTTCAACAACTTTTTCAATTGATATATTTTCAATGTGCATTCCGTACCATACATTTTGAAAACTTGATTTTTATCAAAGAAAAAATTCATAACAAAATCTGACGATCCCTCACCCGATTCCTGAATAGAATTTTCAATAGAATTTGTCAGCTAGGAAATTGAAATACTATGATTTTGTCATTGGAAAAATTTTATTGGACATATTTATTGTGAAAAACGCGAATAGGAGCTACGGAATTGTGCAGAGGGATCGACCAGAAACTGATAGGATTATTAATGAAAGTCCAATAGATGTCGAATTAAACTTTATAGAGAATACGATAGGTCCTTCAATCCATATTTTCCACATGAACAGCTAATGATTCTGTTTAGTTCATACACTTTACTATCTATGGTTCTATTAGTTTGTCTTGCATTTGAAGAGTAGATCGAAAGGATATAAACACGCTCTCAACTCTCCTTTTCACTATCTCTACTGTGAGCCCTTGAATCTGAGCTTCCGTTTCCATCAGAATAACTTTTCTACAATAAATCAATTGAACTTGATTGAACTTGAAATCGTACAAGTTTTCACCATTTTTTACGAAATTTATTTCAGGAGAGGAGAACAAATAAAAGTGAATAATAGATCGAAAATTTACTATTTGTTCTAGGAGCGTTATAAATTCCACTAAGGGAAACTCATCTTGTAAACATTCAAAAGACCTTACTAATATTGAATCTGAATGAAAAAACATGAAGAAAATAATCGACAATAATATTTTCGGACAAAAATATATCTGCAAAAAGGCGACGAACGAGTATGGAGCGATCCTGGAGGCCAAATATATTACCAACAGGGACAAATAATAATTCTCAATTCAAATCACATGGCAAAAACTTGAATAAAAAAACCTAGTGCTTCCTTTACGAAATTGTATTGAATTTCTATTGGAAGTCCATAACAATTGAATGGTAATTTCACTAGAAAATTGTCTTGGTTTTTGCGCCAGTTCTGTCAAAAATTATGAAATTACACTTTGTCTATTTGTTAAAGGATATTTGCTAGAAAAAACTGAACAGATTTTCATTTTTGTATAAAAATTATTGGGCATAATTTCTCTATGTCTTTCTCATTATATCTTCATTGCTTTATTATAATGGAATCTCTGGAAAAACAATGTAGAGATTGTTGCTGAATAATTTTTATATAAATAATCCCGATAACATGAGCTATTTGAAAAATCACCATCAATATACTCTTTTCAGTCAACAGATATCTATTAAAAAACGCCTGTGCAAGTCACCCAATCTTTTTTGAATTGCGGCAATGAAGAAATCGAATTTTGTAGTGGAGAATGGACCGAAGTGGAATGCTTTAGAAGACATGCGAAAAGATTCCAAAGCAAAATTCATGGAATTCCCAAAAACATTCCCTTGGATTTCCATTGAACTTTATGTTTGTTTTTAGCAGATTCTATTGAAAAGTTCTGCAGCTTATACGCCCGTTTTTTTTTCAATAGGAATGTTCAATGCAAAATGTTATGTGGAAGGGATCAAGGGAATTATCTTTTTCTATACACAGTGGTGACGAAATTCCAGGCGAATTCCCCACTTATATAAACAGGAGGGTAATTATGTAGTTTAGAGAGAGAGAGAGAGAGAGATACTAGCCCGAGTGAGGAATCTGAATCCCGAGTAGGAGAAAACCGTTAAATTGAATGTATCCTCTCGGAAAAATCAACATTCCAAGCTCGGTTAATTTTGCCGAAACATTACCCCACGCTCCGTTCATCTCTATACGTCGGTTGAGACCGCACAAGTTATGTAACCGCGTTAAATCGATTCCCACCGGTGAAAGGCAAAAATATTCAACATAAGAACAATTGATAAACATTAAGAAAAATAAATTATGATATTCCGGTTTAGTTGTGCATTTTGAATTTTCTTTCCGTTAAGAACGCCTACGTAAATTAAATTAAAGGGGCATATGCCACGGAGGATCAGGCCCGACACACCGAGCCAACCCATGAGCATGGACACTTCCCTTTTGATTTGTTTTTGGAGAGAACACGAAAACGAGTGAAATTCTCGAGCTCCCCTAGTCGCGAGAGTGTTAGGAGTCTTCTAGTCTGTACGGATGGAAGGTCATACGGGATCAATTGGCCCATTTATTCCGTGTGAATTGCCAGGGCTTTTGGATTTTTATTCGGTTGAGAAAGTCCTAATTCCTCTCCGGAGAGTGTCCTTCAGGGATAAATTATTTAATTTCGGTCGTAAGCCGAGCTAACACCCGCTCTTTAGAATTTAATACGGTTTAGTACGGTTAACATAGAAGAAACCCCCCCGATTACGAACATAAAAACATAAAGTAAGACCCCATTCAAATATTTGAATTAAAACTTCCGCGCGCCGCCTTTCACTAACTAGGGAAAACGAGACGACGCTCGAGCCAGTTCACTAGCTGTCCCTTTATCCCTACTCCGACGCTACAGTCCCGGAGATCAGTCATCTCCCAACCGCCTCGATCTACGCATCACGACACACATCGCTACGTATATCCCCAACTAATAATCCTGAGGGCCCTACATTCAGCCACGAGGGATTATTAACCACAATGGTGAGTATTGAGTAGGTATACAGAGCCGATTCTGGATAATGTGCTGAGTCACTTATCCAGAATCGGTAAGGTCGAAAATTTCGCATAGTCATCGATTTTAAGACTTTCCAGACATTATAAAATCTGCTATGAGTCTGTGATCCTCCTCAGAATCCTTTCAGATCTCACAGAGACTATTTCGCATTTTTTCGAATTACTACAATTTTCTCCCTTAAACCAATTAAACAGGTGAAATAATGCAGATCATCTTGGACGTACAAGGCTTCAAAAAAGCTGATAATAAATTTATAGTTAAGGAGTTGAGTAGTATCAACATATTGCGCGATGAAAAAAAAAATTTTGGACTATCACATTTTTTTTTCGATCCCCCATACCCATGGCATACGTTCCCTACAACATACAAAGTGTTGAATTGCTGGTGCCAACATAATTTATACGGTCTGCATTGGAACTCTGGAGAGTTATACAGCTGTTTGAAGGCTGCTCTAGGAAATCTTCTGATCAACATTGATACCATCTTTGTTAAGGGGCTAGAGAAAAACAAATGGATTGAAAATCTTATAAATGGTGGTATACCAGTCATCAATTTAGAAGATTTTGGATGTCCGCTTCTATATAATATGGAAGTAAAAATGCGGTTTCCTAATCACCATAACCGTGCTCACATAAAATATTATAAATGCGCTTTTGAGAATGTGCAGCGAATGCATAATTGGTTCTTGCACAGTTACATTGAAATTCCATCGTAATGTGGATCCTCTGAGCCTGTTCCTCAAGAATCTTTACATTAGTAATCACCACCGATTAGTATCCAACGTACTCTCCGCGAAGATGAATGCTTTGACACCCAGCGAAATTCGGTTGTTAGTTCAGACTCCCCCATATGCCTATGATTATTCAGATATTATCTGTAAATATTTTGGACAGAACGCTGCGGGATGTCTTTTGTACTTCATAATGGATATATGCCAATTAGAGAGCGATAAACAAAAGTTGAAATGCAAGAGACTGAAGGAGCAATCAGCTGAAGAGGAACCAAAAATCAAAAAACGAAAAATTATTCGTGCAAAGTGAACATCAACAGACTACCAACAATCAGACACGTACCGCGTTGAGTATCTTGGAGATCATCCACAATCAGAAGTGTACCGCCCTGAATCGGATCGCCATTTAAAAAGCTGGTGTCATGGAGATCATCGACATTCTGAATCGTACCAGCTCTATCATCTTGGAGATCATCAACAATAAGAAATACACACTGCTGAATCATTGGTTTCTAATACATCCACTTAACCTAAAACTAAGTGTATGACAAGGAATTATAAATAAAATGACTCATAAAGCATTCTCTTGAAAATATTATTTATTCATCTCCAATGGTTTCAATTTTTACACCAATATTTTCACATTACTACTAAGTGGGCTATATTCAATAATACGATCGTGCAAAATCAAACAATATGCTGAAGTGTTAGGAGGAAAAGGGTTTTTTGTTTCGAATTCAAGGCGAATGTCAACAGGATCCGATTTCAGTGCCTCATTCGGCTTCGAACAATCTATTACAATGAGCGGTGCACATTTCAAAAAATCAGATTTATTCAAGAAAGGTTCTGATTCTTTCCCATAATATGAAGATTGGAATTTAGTGTACATCTCATAGAGTAAAGCATATTGATTATTTTGCATATCAAGGTTCAGATTTCCATACGGATAGCTTCGAGAATTGAGGAAGAGTTTCGCATCTCGTATGTCACAGTGATCGAATTGACTGGCGTTCTTCAGCATATCTCGTCCACGTGCAGTTTGGAATCCAATGATAACATATCTGGGCTTATCTAATTGAGTAGACGTTTTTACAACCCAAATGTGTTTTTGGGTGGCCGGAATGAGTGGATATTCATATAATTCCCATGTACGATAGCTCACTGGAATGGGATTGTCACGGGAAACTTGATTCAATAGTTGAATTCTCTGCTTATCTGATGCTTTCACATAAGGCATCATCCATTCAATTTTGGAGACTGATATTTTGAAATTTTCTCTTGTACCATCAGCAGCAGCAGTTACTTTCACAGCATCGACATCAGTATTGGCTCTTGTTAGAATCAATTCATGCTTTGCATTGATGATAATCCTGTTATAATCCTCAGCAAAACCCAAAATGAAGTGAAGGGGTATAGACACATCGAAATGACCATTATCATCCGTTAATTGTCCTGTTTCAATTTCCGCGAACCAACCTGCATTTTCCATAATGAACTTTTGACTGCGTCTACGAGAAACGTAATTTTTCATCAGTGTGGTAATACCAACATTTTTGCAACGGTCAATTACAAGACCATTCAACTCATATCGTATCTCTTTGAATAAATGGCATATACCATTATTGACAAAGTTCGTACTGGTTACTGTATTTCCATCGGTTCTACTCAATTGTCCCACTATATGTAGTGAACTTCTGCTGGGTAATGTGCATAAATCCTGATGTTGTATAGGGATGCGAATTTCATCAGAATTTTTGAAACTTGTTGAATGATATGATTGATGTGCGTGAATTTCATAATGAGCTATCGACTCATCGAAGATGATCGGCTTTCCGATCGATAAAATCTCCTCCATGGTCTGAAACAACCGATGACTATACAGCAAAATTGGATACTGACTTTGCTGTTTTTCGTTGTTTCACCTTCAGACCCAAACTCTGAAGAAACTGGATGTTTTGAGGTGTCAACCGTTTGAGTTTCCTGTGAGGACTGGGTCGATTGATGCATTGCGAATTGTGTTTATAAGCCCCACCAGTTTTTGTATTGAACACTATACCCATTATTCACACTTGATGTGTAATCGAACTGATATAATTTCTCCTCGGAAATATACTAAGCGACCATCCTGATCCACCAACTTTACTTGAAGACTGTCTATTGTTCGTACGGAGATTGGCAAGTAAATGATGGTGGAAGGCTTCTCGATGATCTTATATCCTGGTGGAACAGCTGGGAAAAATTCGTGAATTGTATGGGAAGGTTGACCATTTATGTAAGCACCAGTTGTGATATTACATTCTATTCTCAAAGAGTTGATTGATAAAATGGCGACTGGTAAGTCTGACATGTGCAGGGTATTTCTTTCAAGTGTATTTGATCTGAAGCCTAAAAGTTGTGCGATGCTATCATTATGAGTGAAATCGATTGTCTCTGAACATTTAATTTCACTACACAAAGTACTCTTATTTGCCTTCAGACTCAAGAAAATCCCAAGGGGTAAGAGTGCTTTTTTCAAATATTCTTCAAGATCTTCAATCTCATAACTCCCACTCGGAATGGTAATTTCATGTTTTTCGACGTAAAACTTATTTTTTCCCACATCGATATTGGGAATTGAGTTGAAAATTAACAATTCAACAAGACCCAACGAATAGCATCTTGATGTTGATAAAAGCTCAATGGGTGGGAAATCATGTGCTTCCAAGACGGATGATGTCCCGGAGAGGCTCAATGTGAATGATCCACTATCCATACTGAAATGAGGTACTGATTTCTCCTTCAATGTTTATATGCCTCCACTCAGGAATTTCAAGCAAAGATGTCCACATATAACAGTATCATATTCTTGATAACTTTTATGATTATATTGTATAGCTACCATCACCGAGATATTCAATCAAATCAGGTGGCGGTTTCAAATTTCCAAAACTATAAAAATATTGAATATCATCATAAAATTTATTGTACGCTACCCAATGTGTTCCAGGGCCGTCTCGATTACCGAGATTTCCAATCCCTGACTCCTGTTTTCGAGGTCCACTTCTCGGGAGATCATCTCTCATGAATACTCCACGGAAATGTGGGATTCCCATCTCTCTAGCATACTTAATCAGGTCAATATCAGTTAATGCTCGGTGTGGTAGCTTTAAAAGTTTTTTGGAAGAGATTGTATTCGAAGGCCTAAGCCTTGAGGATGAGGTTTCAAATATAAGTCCTTCCCTAGAGCCATAGATTCCATTGTTTTGTTGTGGCGTTTACTCTCCTCAAGTTCTTTCTTGGCTGCTCGAGCGTCGTTTACTGCTTTAGCAATCCCAGCAGCTCGACCTGCACGAGCTCCGGTAGCACTACGTCCAGCAAACAATGGTATGGGGAAGGGTAAAATACCACCGACTTTGTTGGGTATAGGGAGAACGCGAGGGGAGCGAATATTTTTCCTTCCACCAATTTTTTTCACAGTTTCACGAGCAGCCTGGAGTGCTGATTTTATATCATTTTTGTCTGCAGGTTTCACTACTGATCATACTGCATCCACAACGTAAGATAAGAAATATTTCTTTTTCTTCTGAGAATTTTTATTCCTTTTTTTAAATGTATTTCTTTTTGTTTTTATTCCCATTCCAAGTTTCACTTTAGCTTTCATGATAATCGCAACGCCTAGAGCAGCTATTTTCTCTCCAATCTTCAGCTACTGCTCGATAAAAAGCTTCCTGTGCAAGCTTTTCATCTGCTGAATGTCTAACTGTCAAATTATCACGATTGGTAGAATATGCAATATCGTACTGTTTACAAGCCCTATTAAGTCCGTTGATTCCAGGGTCACTACGTGCTAATCGTTCAGCCAATTTAGTACCAGGACCGCAGTATTGATAGCCAGGCAAATGAAATTCGAAAGGTAATTTGTTGATAAGCGTATTCACAATACTTCTCCCGTTTTTTGGCTTCTTTCCTCGAGCACGACCCATGACAAACTGAGGAATGCTCTAATAGAATCCTACTATATATACCATGAAACTCTTGTATCATCATTAGTAATATCATGAATTTCGAAGAGCAAGCTATGAGACTACCCGTGAAAAATTTCGATACTTTTATTATAGGAGAAGGTCATCAAATAAAGGAAAAACGTCATGGTTTATTATTACCCAATACTGTTCGCGCTTTAATTTGTGGACCTTCTAACTGTGGCAAAACGAACATTTTGCTAGCACTTATTACACATCCAAATGGTTTACATTTTGAAAATATTTATGTATATTCGAAATCATTGAATCAGCCGAAATATCAATTCCTCGAAGAGCTTCTTAGTTCTGTAGAAGGGATTGGATACTTCCCTTTCTGCGAACATGAAGAAGTTATCAAACCAGAAAGTGCCAAACCAAATTCTATCATCATTTTTGATGATATTGCCTGCGAAAATCAAAGTAACATGAGAAATTTCTTCGGTATGGGACGTCACTGGAAAATTGATAGCTTCTATCTTTGTCAGACTTACGCTAGAATACCGAAACATCTCATCCGCGACAATGCAGATTTTCTCATCATATTACAACAAGATTAATTAAACATGAAACACATATACAACGACCATGTTAACACTGATATACCATTCGCAAAATTCAAGGAATTATGTATGCTATGTTGGAATGACGATAAATATGGCTTTCTTGTTATCAACAAAGATGATAAGCTGACGAGTGGGCGCTATAGAAAAGGATTCGATCGCTTTATCGATATAAATAAAGATCACAAATCTGATAACCATTAGTATGAGGATATTTCTCAACAAGACAACAGCATGAAGAGCGTTGACATTGAACGCGAAACCAAAATTCAGAGTGAGCTGACTCATGCGAGAGACGCAATTGCTCGCAAACGGGAGTTAATAAAATCTAATGAAAGTGCTATCGATGCTATAACCAAAACATTTTTCAAACCAGTGATTGAACCACTAAAAAAAATAGCAGATCGTTCGACAACGTCACAAACAGATACAGGGAATCAGAGAAAGAGAAAAGATATCGAATCTACACGAACAATTCATATGAAAATGGAAAAAAATCGGGGTGAATCTGATACTGGTATAAGTACTGCGAACGAAGCTGACACTGATGATCTTGATGCGTCTACTTTGGACCAAGTGGACAATTATAATTTAATTGATCATTATTTGAAGAAAGTCAAGAATAATACTACATCTTCAAGGATTCGACTAGTTGGAAAGAGTTTCATGATCGGTACTACTCCTATCGCTTTCGATGATAACAAGACTTGTATTAAAAATTTTGAATTTAAACCAACACGAGGGCTATTGGAATTATTAGTCTCTGAAAACCCTGATGATGATGTAATTGAGTTATCAGATTTGGAAAATGATGGTAAAATCATTTCTCTCACGAAGCCAAAGAGGAATTTCACGAGAAGAATGGCCCACAACACACCAAATTTGAAAAAATTCCAGGGTATGGAACTACCACAGTCGATGATTGTAAAAAAGGATACTAAGGGAGATTATGTTTATTGGGATGATCCTAACGAGTTGATTGATCGATTACGATTATTACTTGCCTCTCAGAATGCTGGGAATCATAGTCATAACAATGAAATAATTGCAATTATTGAAGAACTGAAAGAAGCCAATTTAATTCATTAAGCTTGATATCCCTTAAATCGGCTCAGTCACTAATCAGGAAGCCATGAGTGTGGATATCTTCGGACTTCAATTGACAAAACGCACTAGAATCATTCCCTTGAACAGCGGGAATTTTGCACATACTAATTTGTCCATGACATCTGATGGTCAATATGATCTGAAGCATAGAAGAATTTGTCATCCAGCAAATCCAGTAGATGATGAAGATGCTATTTCTAGAAAGATTTTGAACGCAGCCATAAGCTCTATGGAAGAGAGGATCAACAGTAGACTTGACAACCAGGATCAGACCACCCGATTACTACATTCACATGACTCATTCAATAAGGAGGCTATTCAAGACCTGGGTCTGAAAATCAATGAATTAGAGAGACTCGTAAGGAGTCTTAAAGAGTTCAACCTCCTACTTAGCAAAGAGGAAAGTATCATGAATTCAAATCAGACTATAAAAAGTGACGTGCGTATCCATTTATAGAGCATTACTCTGTCAGCATACCAGCATGAAGGATTAAGCACAAATCGATGATGAGTTCCGAAAAATTACAATTAGTTGAAGAGCTTCATAGACCAGCTAGAAGAAACTGGTCTCGACGCCAAGTGGAAATCCGTGGTTTGGATGAAACGTGGCAAGCTGACTTAGCGGATACGTCAAGTTACGCATCAGAAAATAATGAAAATAATTATTTGCTAACAGTAATTGATATATTTTCGAAATTCGCTTGGGCAATAGGTATCAACAATAAAACTGGAAAAGAAGTAACTCAAGCAATGAAATCTATATCTCAACTAGGAAGGAATCCGCAGAAATTGCATGTCGATGAAGGAAAAGAGTTCTACAATAAAAGTTTCAAAACTCATGCAGCAGTATAATGTACACATGTATTCAACCTATTCAACGAAGAAAGCATCGATCTGCGAGCGTTTTAATCGTACTTTGAAGGAAAAAATGTGGAAGCAGTTCAATCGTCAGGGTAGTTATCAATGGTTACAGATCTTACCGCAAATAGTTTCGATCTATAATGACACTAGACATAGAACTATCAGAATGAAACCGGAAGATGTCACAGCTGATAATGAGGAAAAAATTCGGCTGCATATCTATGGTGACTTCCACGTTAATCCAACACATAATAGGAAATCTAGGCGATAAAGTCCGAATAAGTAAATACAAGGATATTTTCGAAAAGGGTTACACTCCCAATTGGTCAACCGAAATATTTACTATAGCACATGTGTTAAATACTACCCCTGTACCATATTTGTTGAAAGATTATCAGGGAGAGCTTATCAAAGGCTGTTTTTACCAAGAAGAGCTTAATAGAGCCAAATATCCAGAGGTATACCTTGTAGAAAAAATTGTCAAAAAACAGGGAAACAAAGTGCTTGTGAAATGGCTAGGCTTCGACGATACGCACAATACGTGGGAGAATGCAGCTGAAATATCATGATTCCATTTTGACTCTATGTGTGTATTTCTACTCTATGTGTATCTATCTTTAACGAACATTAATAAAGTTGATTTTTGTAATTTTGAATATTTGTTTTATTTATTCTTTTTTTTGTACCCCCACGGAACAGTATCAGTCGTACGAGGTAGTAACATTCTTTTATCATCATACCAGCTTAATGCTAACTTTTTTTGCCATATTGTGTACACTTCATGTTTTTTACTAGTAATTAAGCCTAGAGTTTTAAATAAATTCTCATGACGCAGCAAACACCGTTTGTAATCATCGACCGTGATATTTTTGAATGTCGATTTTTTAATACCTTTTGCTCTTTTCTTCTCANGCAGCAAACACCGTTTGTAATCATCGAACGTGATATTTTTGAATGTCGATTTTTTAATACCTTTTGCTCTTTTCTTCTCAACTGAGTCGTTGAAAATTCTGAACGCGTAAAGTTTTGCGCGCAGTCCTACGAATTCGCTCAAAATCTCACCGTGACATTCATCTTTCATGAGACCCAATACTTTTTTATTCTCTAAAGTTATTCCATAAATATTATTTATAGGATAATCTGAAGTATCAAACTTATCTTTATCCTGTTTAATCAATTCATAGATATTCGGTACAGTAAAATAATATGTAACGAGGTTTTCTCGTTACGGGTTGAAATCCCCTTAAAAAGATAAGTGAACTCTCAAAATTGTTGAAGAGAGATAAGTAGTGACGCCTAGTAGCGGCTGAAGAAAGCCGGGACTAGGTGAGATAAACCACAAACCAATGAAAGACCTAAGGCATAGCGGTTATGGATGAAACCGCGACCCCTGGAGGTCTGGAGGGCGTACTAGACTATCGCCGTATTAGAATTCGCCCAGCATGTGTTAGGGGAAATGGGGCCGACGTACAGGCCGTCCAACTGGGCGATTCTATAGGCTATGTCGGAGTAGGCTAGGGACCAACGGCCTGGTGAAAGGACTGGTACCTCCGTGATTCCGTCGGGTTGATTAGTGGGGATAGGGTAACGGAATGACCTATCGTCGCCGAGATATCCAGACTAGGAGGCAAGGCCCTAGTAAGATTCCGAGTCAGTCGCACGCGAGCGCTTGAACCGAGAGGTTGAAATAATCTCTCGGTGTGCTGGAAGTGGTGGATGGCTGAAGAAGCCATGGTAAGGAGTTTACTCAGCGTAGCCTGGTGCATAACTGTGACGGCGAATATAGGGAGATGCCCCTGCATCCCCCGCGCGTAAATCTGAGTTATTTCGGAACGCGAGGTGACGACTTCGTCGTGTTCGGCGTCATCTAGTCTCGGCGGAACGATTCGAGGCATATGGGCCCGTGGGTCTGGAGTCGAGAAATCCTCCTGTCGGTCTGACCATACGCCGACGGTCTAGTACTACCCGGAGGCAGTGACGCGCGATGACCAAAGCGGTAACTGGTGGTGGAGAGAGTGGGTGGTCGTAGCGTGGGTAACGTAGTTCCACCCTGGTCAAATCAGCCTCTCCACGTCCCAGGCTCTGAGGAGTCCCGGCTGAATCACAAATAGTTCGGAAACTCTCCCGAGTAGAAATGCTTGGAGAGAGGAAGCATGCCGGAGGAGTCGAGAGACCCTCCGGAGGAAAGATGAATCCCATGCAGTAGGGAACTTATGCCGCGAGGCATAATCCTCGGCTTGCAAAGGCCGTGGAAGGTGACGGTAATACTCCTGGTGGACCTCGCCCACTCTACCGTATCACGCTGATGTTAGCTAGGCAACCCATTGTCCAGCCCAAAAAGTCCTCTGAGTGGACGAGTTTGCCTCAGAGGCCGGTTTTCGTCGAACCTCCCGTGAAGGTTCGGCTGGCGCCCGACTATTGAGCGATAGAGACGGCTAAAAAGTAGTTTGGATTTTTCCTGGGTGAACAACCCGGGAAGATATCCTTACAAATATAATGAACTATCGGTATCCGTATACAGTAATTTAGCATTATTTTTGAATTTTCTGAGTATATAATTGTAATGAAAGTTATAAACGTATGTTTTGGACAGTTCTAGTATCGAAAATCCAACGTAAATCGGTTTGTTGAATTTGATTTTGGTACGACTCAATTCTATGATGACTAAATCTTCATCGAAAATTGTGCAATAGGCAGGCTCAAAACACATTTGGTCCGAATTTCAATTGGCAAGTTTATAGAAACGAGAGCTCATTAGTTCAAATGACTGTGTGATTTTTTTCCGATTTTTAGCAACATTTCTAGTGCTTCCGCAAACGATTTGAAAATATACAAAAATATCTGACCCACTGGCAGTTCGTCATTATGGACGTTAGTGAAAAGTCAAATGATTTTATGGCGATCCCTTGTCAGGTAGCAAGAGTGTCGACCCAGTGTGATGTACAAGTGGGCATGTTCTAGGAAATATCTAAAGGTCCTGCCATTATGCTCACTAGTCACAAAATCGTCAATGTTAAGTAAACAACTGAAAACTTTTTTCTTTTACTTTATGTATTTTGAAACGATAATTTCAGATATCTTGATTTCCTTAACTTCGGCTGATCTAAACAGAATTCATCAATAATGTTCTGTAATTACCGCATTGAATAACGTCATATTTATTCATATAAAAAAAAAGTTGGGACGGGAGATATCCTCTCATCTATGTTGAAGAAAATAATTTAGACATTATTCTTTCAATTTTCTTCCCTTATCAATTGAAATGACTTTCTAGACTACTGAAATGATTAAATCATTAACAAATTTTTCTTGCATGCTCTGTCTCGATTAAAGTCAAATTTCAATATAGTGAGAATTAGGCACTGTTCTTTTCCAAGAATCTATAAAGATAGTGCTACAACAATTCAATAGATAATATTTCGATGACATCGGATTGCAGCATCACAATCCGAATGAAATTAATATTTCAATATTCTTAAAAATTTAAATTAGTAACAGATAATTCCGATAATACGATTTGTGAGGCTCTTTTGTGCCTTCAGGGACCTTCTAAGAATGTAAAAATTCTGGGATTTTACGAGGAGTCATTCAGTTTGACGGTCAGGGGCGAGTATTGAGCAAATTTCATAATTTCTCCATTAATTTATGATTGGACAAGCCGAAAATTTTGGGGGTGGAGTTTTTGCCCACTTAATATTCCTTTTACTGGAATACCTATGAATTTTGGGTCTCTCCTCAATCCCTCCTGAACACAGAAAGTCATTTGACGATGCACTACCAAACCAATCACATCGAAATAATTGCTACGTTGATTTTTTTCTCTTCTGTAAAGATTAACAACAAAAAACGTACGAAAATGCCAGAAACGCGACAAGACATTGACATCACTTTCGTCGGTAGTGCAACACCGGAAATTTGTGGAAACCGTTTGCCTTCCAATAGGCAGGTTTTACAGTGTTTTTTCTATCACACGAGACATGTAACACCGAAGCTTACTGCCCGTGAAGCCGCAAAGTGTATTGTGCGGAAGTGTGCCCTTTTTTGGGAATACGCAGGAATCCCAATCGTGCAAGAGTCCTATGCTATTACGAAAGTGGATAATCTAGTGAATTAGTATAGAAATATTCAAAGGTACAGCGATTGTCGAAAGGAGAAATATTTAGTAGCGCAAGTGAAAGAGATCGAGTTCCAACATATGCTAGACAAATTATTTCATTCAATCAGCGGAGTGCACAAATTAAATTTCGGAACAGTGAAATATTTTTCTATAAGACATACACGGTTTTACAGCGATCATTTTTTGATAATTTTTTTCGGTTCCATTGCTCAGAGCAACGAAGAATTTTCTGCCTACGATTCTCCTGATTAAAATCCTGAGAGAAAAAATAATGCCCCCGATTACCACTTGAGCTTCAAAATTATTTGAGGAGAAATCACTCGCGCTTCGCACTCGGGATTTTTGAACTTGCAAAACATAACACCCTCCTTTATTTGCAAAGAAACTATCGAGAAATATCCAATCGTTCTGAAGCACCCACAGTATTATGAACAATTATTTTTATGAGTTACTCTAGCGATAAGTAATGTATATCACATTTATATTAAATTTGTATGATTTAAAAAAATACAGCGTAATAATACATTTTCTAAACTCTATGAACATTCAAAATAGTTTCAATAAAACAACTCCACTTCTAATTGAGCTATAACAATGAACCGAGTGACGTTGAAATCGTAATGTATTGAGGAATTTAACGATGTTGTTTGTCAAGTTAAATTCCAAAAAAGTTGACAAACTTAATATTGAAAAACGAATAAACCAGTTATTTATTACGGAGAGAAAGAAAAAAATCGACCTGTGCTAGAGAAGGCTGGGCCAGCGGACTAACCTTCTCCATTTCAGTATATGGCCCTCCATAAAAACACCGGACACTCCCAGCACCTGTCGGAGCCTAAAAGTTTAACAATTTTCTTTTGCATTTTTCTCGAATTTGGACCTGTTGAAAATTATCCTTCTTTTGGAGAATGACGATGAGATAGTTAAACTATCACTTGACGGAATTAAAAAAGGACTGGATCGATTTCGGAGGGCTCTGGAAGCCCCCAAAAATGTCCATTTTCAGCAAAAATGATCCACTTTTATTCGTTAACAAATGGAATGGAAATTGCGAAAGAGCATTATTCATATTATTTGATTATTTGTCAATAGTTTCCCACCAAGTATTCAAGAAAATATGAAAAGTTTACTCATATAATCACGATTCGAAACTTAATTGACTTTTTCACGTGTATAACGTCATAACAAATTCCAAATCGTTGCGGAAGCTCAAAATATGGTTCTAAAAATCGGAAAAAAATCACACAGTCATTTGAACTAATGAGCTTTCGTTTCCGTAAACTGGCAAATTGAAATTCGGAAAAAATGGTTTCTGGGCCTGCCTATTGTGCAACTATGAAAATTGGGTTTCGCAATAAGTGCCTTTGCACCATACCTCCCATCCCATTTTGTTATCAATTTAACGTCCTTCTGTTTTCTTACATTTTCCATGGTTTCACCGAATACAGCATTATTCATGAGTTTAAAGAAGTTTTTTTCAAATTCATTGGTTGAATTCTTTCGTAATTCAGTGTTTAAATTGATATACGGTTTCAACCATGCAGCCTGTTTGAATTTCAATGTCCGATGAATTTTGGTTAGTTTCATCCCTAAATTTAGACATTGTTTCAAGTTCTGATAGTGGATTACATATTTTTCTTTACAAAACAATGTGGTCATGAGTTTTGAGTTTTTTCCATGTGGTGAATTATGATGCTCAGGACACAATGGAAAATCTTTGTGAATCTCATGAAGATAATCAGGATACTCTAAATCAACTTCCAAAATGTAGCCCATCGGGGAGTTATCTGGAATAGTTTTAATATCAATGGAATCATATTTCCATTCGAAATTACTGTACGGTAGATTCAAACTCATTGCAGCACCATATAAATTATTAACATCGAAATACATAAGATAAGATTCTTCCTTCTTACGATCAAAATGTTCACCCATGAATCTATTATTAGCTTTAGCATATCTGTTCGAGCACTGAGATACCCCACCTCGAATACCTTTCTCTATAAACATTAACATATCAATATCAGTAAGAAGTTCGAGACCGATACCTGTACACTTCAACATGGCATCAAATGCAAGCCCTGGTGCGGTATAATAGTGTAATGGGTCGATCTTGTAAGTCAATAAACATTTATCCCGAAAATTTAGGAAAATATCTGTTAAGAGGAGCACATCGGTTCTCAAATATAAGTCTGAATATTCACCTAACGTTGTGATATTGAAAGTTTTCCAAACTTTCTGAGCATGAATATAGTCTTCGTTAGAGATTTTCTCATCCTGCAATTTTGAATCAAACTTATGTATTTCTGGCAATTGCTTATCGTCAAGTTTTTCCCAACTATCCACGTATTCATATGGGAAAACACCTTTCCGTGTGACTAAATTGAATTCATCATCAGTACTACAATACTTCCGTGTTACAATTTTGTCATCATTATTCATATAATTTGATAGTTTCTCAAGACTAGTCGCCATAAATCGAAAAGAATCAATGAAACGTAAATTGACTACTGTATTCGCGACAGTTTTCCGGAATGCAATGTATCGTTCCTTATTAACTAGCAAAATACTCATTGGACCAACAATTCTGGTTGCTAATGTTCTAATTAGAAAATGTGAATCATATCCCGAAAGGATGTGGAATATTATTGAGATGTCATGAGAATTCGTATAACGCAAGTTGCACCCTCTATGAGCAGGGCCTCGATATTTCCCCGTAAAATGGCAATGATCTCTGCATCTATCATTAGCAATTGTAAATGGTTTCTCGCACACGTGACACACCTTCGTAGTTTCAAATTCTTTCGTTTGAACTTCAGTTAAGGATACCATTGGAATAATATTAGTCAAATAACCATTGACAGTGTGCGATAATTGCTCCGATTCATCAATAAACCATCCAATACAGTTAGGGCTGCGGTTAATTTTGAATTGGTGATAAAGAATCATTGAAAGTGCAATGTACATAATATGCCACACTGTGAGGAATGTGTTTCTGTTTCTCATCATCATTCGGGGGTTCTATAATTGATTCGAGATCTGCATAGACGACGAATGGAACGGCTTCCTTAAACCGATAATTTTTGAAAGTAAGAATATTTTCATCTTCAAGGGTAATTCGATTCTACACTTATTAATATTTGCGCACCACTTGTTATATTCTTCGAGAGATTTTTTCAGTCGGAAATGATTCACACATCTATCGCAGATCAATGCTCGATGTTGAGTATTTGACAGCTGCTTACTGACAAGGCGTGACAGATCTATAATCCATGCGTAATGATACATCGGCTGGTAATCATCAACATCATTATCGAGTAATATCCCAGTGTCTATCATGAGAAGGTGAATTGTTGGATTATTAGATGTATATTCAGTCAGATAAAGTGGACACCATTTTTTTTTTAGTTCTATACCGTAAAAATTTATCGAAAGATCATTCAATTTTTCGAATTTTGGAATATGTACAAGAAACATTAGCAACTTCAATCCATCATATTTCAACACCTGGCTAAAATGTGGATAAGAACTTTTAACGCATCGGTTGTTTTCAGCAGGATGAAGGGCAGCTACTACAGACCACAGGTAGCAATATTCATCCTCATTCTTGATGTTTACTATGGCTTTTTTATTTTGCACTTGTTGTGGTAACTTCACGAATGTTGACAATCCACCTTGTAATGGTGTGTATCGATTTATATTCGCCATAAGATTTATAACTTCAGTCATGGACCATCCCGCATCTTGATGTTTAAAATCTTCAACTTTTACTAATAATTTTTCAATCACATTATCATCGAACCACGTTTTAATAGCAGTTCCTTCGAGAATGGCACTGTTTGCTGTTGTAAAATATTTCCTTTCTGCAACGATTTCTCCATCTTTCATCACTTCAAATTTACATGCTAATATGACATTGACCTTGATATTTCCAGCTTGTTGCAATATTCTTCGGAATCGAGTACAACAAACAAATTTTGCGTCAATTAAGAATTTTCTCAAATCAGTTTGTGCTAAATTGACCACCACATTCTTATCCTATTGTGGAAAGCACTTTCTACGTCTTTCCGCTGCACTCTCTCACTTCTTCTACTTTTCGTTTTGTTTCGTAATCTCGGTGGGCCTATCCTTCCACCACTCTGACATAATGATCTGAATTTCACTAATATAGATTTGAGATGAGATATAGTAGTTTGTACCTTCAAACGTTTTCCCACCGGTGAATGATGATTTCTTAGTATTTTGTTCAATTTCTTCACAAAATGGTTTCCAATATTGATCCACTTTTTTGTTTCTTCTACCGATTCATTGCGACATAGTACGTAAGCTTCATCCATGCAATTCAATAGCTTTATACATATTTTTGAACTTAGCTTCATATTACTGAGGTGATTTGCTTACTTGAGAGCAAGCAAGTGAACTGTCGAGCTCCCAACCGAAGACTCTCCTTTTAAAGCCCGCAATGTTCAATTTTCTCAGAAACTTTTGCTTGCATTTTCAATATTGAAATGAATCTCTGGAACTCTCCCCCGAAGTTTTTCAACTGTAGCATGTTCATAATCTCCGGAGTAAACGTTTGAGTTTCCAGAATTAATATGAATTGCAGAGAAATGCTTCTCAAGAGTTTTGAAACGTGTTATGTTACTAAGAACAATGCATTTCAATTTTAGTACTGAACTGATTACTGAGAAATGTCCTTTTGAAAATTTTGCACTGTATTATATTCTCTGAATCAAACTGAAATTCTCGGTATCAAAAAGCAATTATGCCACATTTTTTCTACGAATACTTATGTTGTCGCAATGACTTCTACGAATGCTTGTGTTGAGTGATTACTGAGAAATGTCCTTTTGAAAATTTTGCACTGTATTATATTCTCTGAATCAAGCTAAAATTCTCGGTATCAAAAAGTAATTATGCTACATTTTTTCTACGAATGCTTGTGTTGTTGCAATTACTTCTATCACAATAATAGAATTGCACTTTAAAATAAAAACAAAAAGGACAACACTCTTAGGAAGGATAAAGGGGTGAGAGCTGTATAAATATGGAGACCGTTTCTCAAGATGAGACAGTTCAGACTTGAATCTCTCGTAAGCACATACAAGCTTCTTAGTTGAAAAAAATTACGTTTCAAATCATGGATTTCACCAAGATCAACAAAGTGAGCCGCATGAGTGGATACCTTCCAACCAAGAAGCTCATGGAATTAGAGATTAAACAAAATTACAAAGTTACTGAGATTAAAAAAGTCTTCACCCAGTTCGAAATTCAATCAGTTGTTACATTGAATAATGAATTTAATGTGTATCTACCTAGCCGCCTCAGCAAATTCCTGGAGCAAGATGAAGAGCAATTCGATCAGCTGGTGAAAGCATGTACTGAGAAGCATTTGTACATGCCATATTGCGCTGGAAAATTCAACGAGTGCGAGTTTCTCTATCAGTGAACTCTAATATTCATATTCATGATATTTTGTCAACATTTAAATGGGTTTAACATAATGTATTGCAGTAATATTCCATCGTGGAATAAATACATAGAATTTTGAGAAATTGTAACTTTATTCTTTCATTTTCATCCAATATCCCTCCATCACCTATTTTCCCTTCAATTTACGAGTAATTTCCAATCTTCAGTGGCTAACGAATAATCACATACAAGGAGAACTCATTGGCGGATAGTGCGAGCACTTGATGTCATATGTGTAGAATTTTGACATTTAAAGGTTAAATATGTTGCTTCTCAGTATGGAAATTTTGACGTTCGTAAGCTGAACACGTGAATTTTTAGCAAATTGATTTTTTTCATAAAAATTTTTCGATAACTGCTTCGTATACGTGTGAGGTGAAAATGAAGAATATGTTTGTAAGTTGAGAAAAACAAATGAAAAATTCTCGTTTTTAATTATTCTTGATCATTTCATAATTATCTCTTGTACATGATAATTCTATTAGTATCCCCGTAGAAAATCGTTTGGAAATTCGATTGAGACGAATGTCACTTATATTGAAGCGAGAATAATAATACAAATTCTTAATTTATCATTGAGTTCGCACTTTCAATCGAAAAGCGATGAATCAAGCAGTCGAATCTAAAAGTTTCCAATAAATGGTGGGTGTACTTATGGATTAATAGCCAATGTTTTCAATATATTCATGGTGAATACCAAATTTTTTACATTTTCTTATTCGTTTATTCATCAATCATAGACTAATAATACATTACATTTAAAAAAAAATGGTTTTGAAAGATCATTTGGAATGAACATTGCTCATAAAAAAAAAGGATTAAAAATATGAAAAATACCATAAGAATAAAAATACATATGGAATGAATGGAGATCCTTCTACCCATTATTTTTTTCACCCTTTGAATGTCCACGAATGAAAAAATTCAATAAAGAACCTAGCGCTTTCTCTATCAGGAATTCTATTGAATTTCTGTTAGAATCTTATTAGAATTCTATTGGAGTTCTGTTGGAATTCTATTGAAAAATTCTATCCAGTTCTTGTCAATTTCTGTAGAAGATATTTAATAGAAAATTCAACAGATTTTTTCTATTGAAATTCTTGAGGGGGCGTGAATTTTCTAAAGTTTTTTTCCTTGGGTTTTATTGAGAGGAACGAATGAAAATACAGCGAAAAAAAATTAGAAAATTTACACCTCAAGAATTTCTATGGAAAAAAATCTATCGACTTTTCTATTGAAGATCTCCTATAGAAATGGTACAAAAAACAGATAGAATTTTTCAATAGAATTCCACTAGAGCTTCAATAGAAAGCGCTCGGTTTTCCTATCAATTTTTTTCATACGTAACTACTCTTCATTCAATCTTCAATGGTGTATGATAGATTATCTTGTCGTCCATGATTTGGATCTCTGCTCCACACCTTCCATCGATTTTACTGTAAAAGAAAAAACAAAAAATTAGAAAAAATATCTCTTTCCACAGCTTCAACGAAATAGTGAAGTGGTGAACAGTGATCGGGCGAAATAATTCCCGGGTTGAGCTTTCGTGGAATATCTATGAATTCGAGGGAGATAACAAAATTTTCATTCAAAACAGCTAGTTTTGTAGGGCAGTATTAAATTTCGATATGTTAGCGAAAAATTCGTTATCCACATCCCACTTCAATTCTGAAATATTCCTCAAAAACTCCCCCAAGAGCTCACTAACCTCTTAGTTTTTATCATTTCACTATTAAAATTGTCTTTAACAAAATTCTTTTCACTCTCAGAGAAAATTTAAAAAATCCATTTGAACTTTCGTTGATCATTTCAAAGGGTTGGTGAAAAAATAGCAGCGGTGCAACTCATTCCACTTTGAAAGTGATATTGAATTTGTCTCCATTTTACATACCCTCAAGCTCTACTGTTGGGTTTTGTGGAAGTAATGGAGCTGATTCATCTCTCTCTCCAGATTCCATTGGAGACTGCACGTTTGAAGGTTGCATGTCGTCAGGCTTCGCATTCATGCTAGGAGCGTCACCATTGCCACTGATGATGGTTTGGAATTGATGCGGCCCGACTGTTGACTTGTCCGGCACAAACCAGAATCGACCATGAGGACATCTGAATAGTTGAGCTCTGACTCCAACCGGAGTGACGTAGATCTGCAGCCATTCTCGATAAGTGGGGATCAGGGTTTTGACAAAGTCACTCAACAAACTTGCAGAATAGCGCTCCATCCATTGCGTTGGTACGTAGAGGTATTTGAAACGAAGTGGCCCGAATCCTGGCATTTCACCCTCTCGCGCTTCGTTTGTGGAATGCGCTTGTTGGTGCTGAGATGATGCAACTGGGTGTGTTGACAGTGGCGCACCTACTCAAACTATTGGAGACGATGGTGGTGTAGGGTCTGGTGATTTCGGAGATTGAGGTGAGAGCGGAGCTGCTGAACATGCCATTGGTGATGGGCATGTTGGAGGTATGGGAAGTCCCGCTCCATCGGTCTCACCAGGGTTAGATATTTGGAATGCAGGTGGCGCTTGTTGAGCATTCAGCTGATCGCAGTCATCGACAAATTCTTTCCCTTCTGGGATGAGCCAATACTTCCCATCAACACATAAGAACATTTTGACCGTCACTCCTGCGAGTGTAGCATACAGCTCACCACCTGGTGTATACGACTCAACCATCGTATCCAGAAGATCGTTCATCTCACTCCATGGGCGGGTAGAAATCCACTATCGTGGTATATTCATCACAACAAAGAAATTCTCCATCTCAAAATCTAAACGGAAATGGATAGAATTAGTTTAGAAAAATATTGATTTATGATAATATATAAGTTGGGAAAATATGGAATAATTATAGTGCAGTCAATAGGTTCTAAACAATTTGAATCAATTCTCAATATGTTTTGTAATGATTTTTCTTTGGCCTCAACAAATACTCAATAAACCCTAACCCAGAAGTCTCGATTATCCAAACACGGCCAACTCATTACCTTCGTTCTCGCAATCCGACAAGTCTGAAACGCCAAAAACCTTAACGCTAAAACTGGACTCCGGGAACAATCAGCAGCTCATCCAATCCTTACTTCGTGTATTTAGGGCGCCAGCCAATTTTTAGCAACGCGGAATCGACAAACCGCAAACGGAACTGTATTTTCTTAAAACTAAATACTGATTGTCCCCAAAAATCCAATAACGACAAGAAACATATCGCAAACCATACGCAGAAATGTGGATTACGAGGGTACGGGATTTACTCGGCTGCTCAGTGTGCGGGTCGTGGAGAGAGGGGTGGATTCGTGGACCAGAACATCAATTAACAAAACCAATCATCGATCGAGAAACCAATAAACCAATGTCTTAAATTCCAAACGGGATAGGTAAGGTCGACATTAAATAATAAACACAATTGTACTGACGTGTTTCGCTATTGCCGATATTAATACAAAATCGTAAATTCATACAAACACAAAATTACATGAATGTGACTCAAAATAATTTTAAATACTTTGAAATGATCCATTAAACTCCAAAAGGACTCGAAAGATGCGAATAATAATTTTAAGTATGAAAAAGAAAGCGATCCCAATCCAAAGCTGATAGAGAGAAGCAAAGGTATTGTCCACGAGGGGAACACGAATCCGAGAGAGAGAGACTATAGGAAGGTAGCGTACGTGCGAGAGAGAACGGATGAGGTAGCTACGCGAATTCCGAATTCCGAATTCCGAATTCCGTAATCAGTCGAATTCCGAATTCTAGAGCGCCTGTGTAATGGTTTACTTAATTCTTATGCCATTTGGAACCCATTAAAATCGGGGATCTCCTTCACCGAAAGGGTAGCAAAAACGAGCTAGAGAGCTTGAATCAGCCACGTGGCTGATTTACCGGAAGGGAGCATTTCTAACCCGGAAATGGAGGTTTTCTCCATGATAATAGGTAGCTTACGATCTCCAATAATTTCTAAGACAATAGGTAGCTTATTCCTGAACGGAAGAGAGCTTAGATAATTTTATTGTTCTGGATTCCAACCATAAAGTAAAGATAACTAAAAGATAGCGTCCCCATGCCCAACCGGAATCCAAAACTCAACGAACGCTAGAGAGCATTAAAACGCGAAAAAGGTAGCTTCAGAACAATTCAGGTAGTATCATTTTTCCTCCAGAAGTCTCGTGAGTCGGAGTAATATAAAGAAATAGGTAGCGTAGAATAATTACGTAAAGAGAGCGAAAAAAGGTAGCAAGCAAAAAGGTAGCAATGAAGTAGGTAGCGAGTTGCATCAATCGCCGTAGCGAGACGCCTAAAGCATGAAATTTAGCCTAAAAGTTACGGTAGGTAGCCCTATTACTATTCGGATTTATTCAGGTAGCGTAATTATCACTTAAATAATCTCAGGTAGCTTCCAGGGAGCATTTAGGTTTGTTTGAAGAGTTTTCTGTCCTTCAAACCATGAGTATCGGTGTTGGCGTCATTCCGAGAGGTAGTGACGCCATTCCGCGTGGTCCAACTGCTCTATCGAAAAACGCACTAATTCACTGTTAATCACCTCTAAATAAGTACACGAGTACTTACCATGGTCTGGAGCGTTGATTTTGACTGAATTTGGATCACGGGGCCTCGATAATTACCTCGAAAGAGAACTTGTTCAGGGAGCTAAATCGACTCGTACCTCACTCTTAGTCGTCCGGGTGGATACTGTAATGGCGACTATCGCGTGTGTCCGCTCGGGCCTGTTGCATAGTGGTGGGGAGTCTGGGGGAGACTAGCCCCGTACGGTGCTGACTCGAGTGCCGGAGACGCGAACTATCGATTCCCGGGGTAATTGTGCGCGAAGTATTTAAAGATTTAAATTTAAATTCTCCTATGGTTGATTTTAATTATTTTAATTGAACAAAACTGTAATTACTTGAACTCAACGTGAAACTGAGATGGCGGAGCGGGTCTTCACTCCGTCTACGACCGGAATAAGGTAGCTTATCTACAGAGGGCACTCTCCGGAGAGGAATTAGGACTTTACCAACGAAAACTCAAACGCAAACGCAACTTAACTAAATTAAAAACCCAATGGCGATCCGTTTCGACGACTGGGATCGTCTCCACGGCCTTCCAACTGAAAGCCCTAACACTCTCGCTCAAGGGAGCGCAAGCATTTCAACTCGACCTATGTACTCACTCTATCGACAAACCAAAAGGGTTACAGAAAACACTGGGTAGCACATTATCTTGGCCAAATATCCCACGGTGATATCCTGATCCTTAACCGAATTTACGTAGGAAAATCTCAAAATTACTAAACTTTAACTCAACAAAAATGACTCGAAAAAAAGAAATATCTGCAAAATATCTGGTTTATTTAATGAAGTTATTTAATGAATATTATTATCAAAATTTAGGGAATCGATTCACGCGATAGGTAACCAATTTAGGTAGTTTTCCGAACTTAAGGTAGCTCTGAAGTAGAGTTAAGGTAGCAGGTAGCTCTAATTCTCCGTATAGATTTTTTATCACGACAAAAAGGTAACGGTTTATAAAATCTTACTCTCTCTCTCTCTCTCTCTCTCTCTCTCTCTCTCTCTCTCTCTCTCTCTCTCTTTCTATACATAAATATCCTGGAGTTCCGCAGGTGACGAATTCGCCTGGAATTTCGTCACAGTTTGAAATGCCAAAACTGAATCTAGAGAACTATTGTAGTTAAAATAATGAAAACTGACGAACACTAATCTGAATGAAAAATGAATCACATGAGTGAGAGAATCAGTCGAAAGGAAATATAAGAAATTGTCAATCACTCCTAAACACGAAAAAGTTGAAACCTGAATTGAAAAGTAAACACTGGAATTTGATTAAACATTCAATTATATGCATTGAAGACTTATTCGAGATTTGTCAATTAAATTGATTTGTTTATTAACTTTATTGTGAGAACATTTTCGGATCACTTCCCGCCACGTTGAAAACTTCATGAAAAATTGAAAACTGAATTGAGGAAATTGTAGGAACGTATGAACATCATTGAAACAAACTAGGGCGGATTCGATTCAAATAAACTTGAAAAAAAAATGTTTCACTTCAAAATTGAAAACTAGTTAGATGATCAAAAACATTTGACACATTGAGTCACAAACTTCAATTTCATTTCGCGAATTTCACTCAATTTCAGTTTATTCAACTTGCCCGGGATGAAAAAATCGGAGTCTTTTGGGGTGCGAAAGACTCGCGTCTGCGTCTCGGAGAAAGTATGGCTCAGCGCCACCAGCCATAATTTTGAAAGACTCGCCACAAATCTCTCAGCGTCTTGATCTGAGAGACTTTTGAAAGACGATAGAGGAAGGGTCTCCAAAGACTTTCGTCTTTGAAAGTCTTGCATATGAAATTGAAATCTGTATCACAAATTATTGAGCGATTAAACCTAAATTGAATGTTATTAATGATATATTTATTAATCAAGGGAACATACATTTTCATGGATAAATGCAGTGATTAATTGTTATCTTTGTGCAAGTAGCAGAATAACTCCCTCCAAATACTATTTGTCATTAAATAACTTGATGAGTTGAATATGAACGTTTATCTTCATATAAATATTGATAAAATATTATAGATTAAATATAGATAAAAATACTGTGGTACATGTGAGAGAAAAATCAAGATAATTCCATACTGAATGAAAAACAAAAATGACTTTCCCCCCAATAATTTTGAAAGTACTGCACGAAAATTCATGAGATAAACTGCAGGATCCTCAATCGGAATCTCAGGAATTATTCGGGTACAACAGGTCTCTTCTTCGGCAAAAATCCATTGGTCTCTTCTTCGGCAAAAATTTTCAAATAATGTTTTTTACTCAATTATCTTTTCGTTTTTCTTATCGTTTTCAAAACTGGAAATTAGAGAGGAAAATAAAATTCATATGATTGTCGTTTCTCATAGTTAATAATTTTGATACGAGACGGGATTTTTGTAGGGGGCCAGATCCTGTCCATTATTTTGTGCATTCGTCTGCTGTCCATAGAATTCAGCCTGGAAATTATCAGTTGAGTGCACATTGCCCATTCCACGATTATAAGGAAAATACTGGGGCTGTTGAGGGATCCCACCTTGATAATAGGCGTTCTGAGGATTCCAAGACTGCTGGTAGTTGAAATTAGCATTAAAATTGTGATGAGGCTGGAGCAATGGTTGAAATTCTTTAGTGAATGTCATGTTTTCTTTATCCCCATTGTTCATGACTTTCTGAGTGGGAGCAGTTGATGAATCATTGCCATTGGTATCAGGAGCAGCGTTGGGGGGAGGGATGGCTGAGACGTTAGTAGCAACTGCATTTATGGGATTCAAATTTTTAGGGCTCAAATGTTTTCTTGGTGTTACTGAAGCTGATTTACTAGAGGACTCACTCTCAGGAGCTCTTACATTCGGCACAGGCATTTTGTCATGTTTCTTTGCCTTTTTATCATTTATAGGACTGATATTATCCAGGGTATGGCTACTAAATGTTGATGAGCGATGTCCAAAAATGTATTTATCATCAATCTGACGTTTCCTCTTTTGCCCTTCAGTTGGAGTCGATGTTTTAGTTTTTCCAGTCCCCAAAGTTGCATTGAGACAATCAATAGAGAAATCTCCTGACCGACTAGTAAAACTATTATTCTGGAGTCCTGGAGGAGGCACCCAGTCATCCTGGTCCCTCTCTGAGGCAGATGAAGCATCTTTCGTCCCTGTCATTTGATTAACCCATAGTGAGCAACGTTCTAATTCAGAATCCCCATCTTTTCCATCATTAAATTGCCTTTTGACTGCCTTTCTAGTACGACGAACATTAATACCTGCCAATTCATCATTGGAGAATGCAATTTCCGAGGCAATGGACAAATCAGCAGTTTCATCGGAGCTGGAGATCGTAGATTTCGATATCTTAGGTTTTTTCTTCTTCAGGAGATTCTTTACCTGTTTACTTTGTCCCCTCCCACCTGTCTTCAATACCATCCCCTTACCAGTTCTCAGTGATCCACACATATTATTAACCATTCGAGTGAATGACACCTTATCAGAGAATTGAGTCTCTTGTGCTACGTAATCTGTAACAGAAAAAAATAATTGAATAAAAAAAATGATTGATTTTACGCTTAATTAATGCCGCAGTAAGCACTGAACTTAAAAACAAAATTATGTACCTTCTACTGCACGATACAATACAGGATCCAATCCTTCGTTTACATTACTCCCCCCTTTTGCACACATCCCCTTCAACTTGTCTTCTCCCTCTTGCCATTTTAATATTTGTCTTGCCAACTCTTTGCCGTCTTTTCTATGGTTGATTGTCATGGTGCTGAGCTGTCCATTGTTCGCCCAAACTCCGCAACGAGCCATCAATTCAATCTGGGTACGCGAAAATATCACAAAAGTTGAGATATCAGATTATTATTATTATTAGTGGAGTTGAATGAACGTATGGAAAATTGTGTATTCATTATACCTCCATGGGGCCAGGGACTCTCCACGATTGATGTTTCATCTCCATTTTCAAACTCTAGATACAAAAAAAGATGTGAATATGTGCGAATCTCACTAAAAAATACCAACAGTCAACGTTTCCATTATTTCAACGTTCATTACCTCTGGATTGCCGTCCTCTCTTGCAGATCGAGAGTTCAGCTGGTATTTCAAATGACCAAGTAGATGTTCAACGGCAAGAATTACCTCTGGTATTACTGTAACAAAGTTTGATGATGGATTAAAAATTATTGGTTTAATTTAATTATTTGGTTTACGTACGACATACGTCAATTTGAGGATAAAAATGACCATAATTATTCAATCCAGAATGAATCGCTATGAATGCCGATACCGTCGATCAAGAATATAAATAAATATAATTAATAAATATCTTTTTCGAAATGTAGCCAAGAAATTTTATTAAAAACTCTGTAAATTCCTCGACTCATCAATGAGAAAAGATTGGAAGGCAATCTTATGTTTTTGATTTCAAGAGGAAAAAAAAAATTCGTGTTTACTTCAAATAATATATAAGTGCAATGGATATTACCTGGTAATGATGCACACGAATCGCAGAGCACACAATTCCTTTTATCTCCAGTCTGAGAGTCATTGAAAGTAATTTCCACCTTTGAAGTATTTTTCTCTGCTGGGGGTTTACGGTCAAGTTCAGGTCCGCTCTGCCTCAGCTCTTCTCTACTGGCATCAGATTTAGTCGCACTTATATTCCCGTTGGATTTCGGTACTTTCTTTTCCGGATTTTTATCCATTGACTCGAGCAGGAATCGATCAAATTTTTGCTGGGTTTTCTGTTTAGCCTTCTTAGAATTTCTGTTATCCTTACATAACTCTCTTTTCTTTGCCCCATTTACTTCTAGACGATTTTTCGAACTCCTCTCAGTGGGTAATACCATCTCCCCTGTGCGTTTGTCAACGCTCAGCTTCTCCAGGTATTCTTTTGTTGAAAAATGATGAGATTTTGAATATTAATCCATTCCGACTTCTTTATCAATTACACTTCATCTCGAAAGAGAGTTATCTTGGGAAATAATGTCGTGATGCAGGGGCTGCGGACACTGATAAGCATACATAAGTCACCGAGGGTTACTTGAGGCATTTTTTCCTGTACCAGCGATGTCCGTTGGACTGTCAGATGCCGGATGAAGTGAAATTCGGAAAGATACACTTGACGAGGGCAGAGCAAGAGAGATTTGAAACGAAAGGAGATAGAGCAGTGACTTTTCGTGTGGCACATGGCACCAGCGAATAGAAAATAATTGAAATAGCATCATCAAGCCCATCAGCAGTTACGACAAAAACATTGGTCAATTTTTCCTAGCCGTTTGCAATTGATTCAACTACACTTCACACTTAATAAACATGGAATAAATATACAAATTTTTATACTTACTGCCAAATCGAACAATTTTCCCTTTGTGGTTAACATTCCCATATTTAATGTCCACAAAATCGCCTTGATTGGGCTTCTTGTTTGCTGGGAGTCGCATAACCTTTTCCTCAATGACTGCCGTCTTTTTATCCCCAGGGAAATATATTAAGACGTAAATTTTGGGTGTCCAAGTATCTCCTTCGCTGGAGATTATATTCCATGAACTTAATGTCCTCCCTCAGCGTTGGGTGGACGCCCGCGTCGACACCAAAGTCACTCTTATAGCACGTGTTAACCCAAATTGCTACATAAATTGATGAAAAAAAACATGTATCACTGGATGTAATAATCATGGACTCTGTGGGATCAATTTCCCACGGCTGAGCACGTGATTTAGACGCCGGTACCGATTTCTCAAGAATGATGCAATGGACCCACGAGGCTGCTTATCACCGTTCACCACCAATCAATGAACTTTGATTGTTCACGAAAACACTGAAATTAGGCTAATGACACTAAATATACACGTTTGCATGCTGCAGCACAGTGCGTGTGAACGTCGAGGGCCCCTGGCGTGCGGCACTATAGAGCCAATATGGCGGTCGAAGCAGGATTGACGCTCCTACCATACCACCAGAGTTAATTGTCGGATTGATGAAGTATTTTCAATGAAAAAAAAACTTATTAATTATTTACAAAATTCTGAAAAACAAATCTAATTGTCATTCCGAATTTTTTTTTGTGATACATGAGACTTTCTAATGATTCACGTATTAGTGAGATGCATTAGATTCCATAACTTCACCTGTCAATTCATTTTTACACACATCTCAAATGCCAGAGAAAATAATCACAGTCTAACCTAGCGGATTGGCTGATTACCTCAGTTAGAGTGTATTACGAATGAAAAATAATACACTGACCACCTTGATGAAGCAGTGAACAGTGAAAAATAGTGTGCAACAAAAACAATTCGTTGGATTAATCCTCTTAAAAATTAAGTGAAATCTACAAATTTAATCAGCGAGCTAGTACTTGCTGGACTAGTAATCATTGACATTGAATGTAATGATGACTGACAAAATACCAAAATCGAGACCCATTGTAATGGAAGATTATTCTCGGAGGAGCCTGCAGAGGATTGCCCGAGAATTCCGTTTGAATCAACTCAATGGTGATGGCTGTCATCAGCTTGAAGATAACTGTGAGGTAACAGAGAGGCACGATCAGCTTGAGGACAACTACGAGGAATTAGCCAGGTACAAAATTGTTGATTAATAGTCCTAGACATCACCAATTGGATTTGAAAAGAATGTCGTAAATGTAAACAAATGTACATCTTGTTTTCAGTGAATTATTACATAACTCGAATGGGGAAATTCGTGAGGTGACTGGAGTGCAACATGATTGTAATGGGATGGCCGCATCGTCTTTAAGTGAAGATGACGAGTGGTTTTGTGATCAAAATGGTATTAGTTATAATTAACGCTGATTTCATTCACTTTGCATGAGAGTTGGACGAGAGAAAAACACCGTTGATTTATTATTATATAGATTATAAAGTAATTACATGAGTGGAAACTCCAAGATTACTCAGAATGTGATATTAAAAAATTAAAGAAATCCCAAAAAGATTATACTCTGGTTCAGGCTACTGAGAAAACTATTCAATTCAGGAAAATTAGACGAGATTGTCGTAACTCCCTGGAAAATAAGAGAATGACTAGAAGGGTTAAATTGATTAAAAAATCGAAAAATTCAGTTGAACCAATGACAATTTGGTGTTAATTCTTCATTCATGTGACTGTCTGTCATGATTCCAATATGAACTTCAACTAATTCTACTTCACTCTCCTGTTTAGGCTACTGATAAGAGAATTTAATCTAAAAAAATCAGAAAACATTCTTGTAATCTCTTCTGAGAAGTGAGAGAATTACTAGAATTGTTCATTCATCACTGAATTCTTAAATTACGTCAGTAGAGGCTTCGAGAAAATTCAATATGGGATATGACAAAAATGGAATAAATATTTGATGATGTTTGTTGTGATATTTTGTATTTTCTTCCAAGCTCCAAATCTGAATCATTACAAATAAATTTAGTGTTTGCCTCAATTTTTCACTTTTTCTTTTCTTGGTGTAGATAAAACGGATGATGAGAATGACTTTGAAGACGCGGAGTTATGGCAAGAAGAGGACATGGAAAGAGAGTGGAATATAAGTGATGGAGAGGAAGATACAGAGGACGGAGAGATTTTTGAGGACTGTACGGATGAATCCAACATTATGGATGAAAGCGATCCGTTATTGTACGAAGGTGCAAGGATCACAGTGAGCGAAAGTCTTCTAGCTATCTTGAGTCTATTATTGCGACATTCAATGACTGGAGCTTGCCTGACGGATGTGTTAAAACTGGTGGAATACCATTGCATTGCACCGAATCATTGTAAAAAGAGATTAAATTTATTCAAAAAATATTTTCAAAATGTTTACGCACCGTTGAATTGACATTTCTACTGCTCAAGCTGCTGTTCGCCCTTAAATGTAGCTAAAGAGGTCTGCAATCAATGTCCTGCTGGTACTGAAGTATGCTATTTCATCGAGATTTCAGTAATTGATCAGCTCCAAACGCTGTACCGACGTTACGATTTCGTTCACCAGCTCCAGGAGCGGTTTAACAGGATAAAACAAGCTGAGAATAACTATGAGGATATTTACGGCGGGGAAATTTATAAAGAATTGAGCCAGTCTGGCAGTTTTCTATCAAATGCTAATAACATCTCTCTCACATGGAACACAGATGGCGTCCCACTTTTCAAGTCGTCAAATTTCCAGATTTGGCCGTTTTTTTTTTTGCTATCAATGAACTTTCCTTCAATGAGAGGACTAAGGAAAAAAATCTTCTATTGGCGGGTTTATGGTTTGGCCCAAAAAAACCATTTCCTGCGCTATTTCTTCAACCAATATCACAGAATCTGGCACGATTGAAGGATGATTGGAGTAAATTTCGAAGTGCCTAGTCTAGATACGTCAATCCTAGTGCAAGCTGCAGTCATTTGTGGTACTTGCGATCTTCCGGCGAAAGCTTTATTCTTGAACATGAAGCAATATAAAGGCGAGTACGGCTGCCAAAAATGTAAAATCCGTTCAGAAAGATACTGAGAGACCTCTGTACGTGTTTATCCATTCCAGCGGCATTTAGATGATCGTACTCAGGACGAGACTGATGAATTTGCAGCACGAGCTGTGCAATCTGGAGAAGCCCCCCATGGTGTAAAAGGACCAAGTGGAGTCTCCAGAATCTCTCAAAATTATATTCGAGGCATAGGAGTGGATGAGATGCATGCCGTGTTCTTGGGGATAGTGAAAGCTCTTTTCATTCTGTGGTTTTCTAGCAAGTTCAGTCAAGAGAAGTGGTCTCTCTCTAAATATATTAAAATTGTGGATAAGTACCTTTGTGCCATAAAGCCACCTGAATTTATATCGAGATTGCCACGTTCAATTGCACTACATATGAAATATTTTAAAGCTTCTGAGTTAAAAGCTTGGTTTTATTACTATTCACTGCCCATCTTGAGGACGATAATGCCAGCAATGTACTTTGAACATTATTCATTGTTGGTTACTGCAATTTGGTTGTTAAACCAGTCAAGTGTCTCAGCAGATGAGATTAACCGTGCAGAGGAACTCATCATTGATTTTGTGGCAAGATTTCCTGACTTGTATGACAAAAGATTCATGAGTGCAAATTTACATTTGTTACTACATTTAGCACAAAGTATACGAGATTTTGGTCCATTGTGGGTAACTTCTTGTTTTTCTTTTGAAAATGCAAATGGTCAATTGAAAAAACTTGCTACTGGAACCCGATTTTCTGGCCTCAAAATTTGTACTGGTCTCTCATATCTCATGGCAATCCCTGAATTGATACAAAACTTGAACAACAATAGTATTGTTTATGACTTCTGTGATCGTCTGAATAATTTTCAAGGAAAATACAAGTCGCATAATCTATCACAAGATTTGTGTGCAATTGGTGCCATGGGAAAAAACATCAGGATACCTGAATTCATCTTGGACGTGCTTCAATCATCAAAAATCAATGGTTCCAACTTGGGAATTTTCTACAGACTACGGAAATCAAGAATTCTCTATACATCAGAAATGTATCGACGCTCTACCAAGACTAATTCGAAGTGCGTTAAGTATTATCTCGATGATGAATGTCATTTCGGCATCATCAAATGTTTTTTACGAGTATCTGATTGTCAATGTCGATTGTATTGCGAAGCAGAGTGTGATGCGAAATACTTGGCAATCATCAAGACTTGTGATGTCGACAGGCCGTTCAACATTAGACGTAATCAAACAATTTCTCGAATTTACTCTTGTAATGTTACTGATAATATGATAGCAGGTAAGGTCTCAAATCTCTTAAATGTTTGCTTTTACTTGGAAGTTTCCAATAATACTGTGTATATTGTGGAACCCGTCAATTCAATTGAAAAAGAGTAAATCATTAGCACTTCATGTTGGTAAAACAATTTTATTTATTTTCATTCAATCTCGATGGAAGAAAAATATTTTTTTATTCGCTAAATGGTGGAGAAATGATTGTAAGGGTAAAATTAATGAAGAGAGATGTCCAACTCATCCAACTCATTCAGATAAATGAAGAACCTCGACAATTCTTTATTCAAGTGACTGCTTGTATCATAATTTCAAGTAGAGATAATGAGGGAATTTATAGATAAAATTGAGAAACGTTCCCGTGATTTTTTGGAAGGTGGGAAAATGATTAGAAGGGTCTAATTAATAGAAGGTCATAAAATTCTGTATTTAAATCACTGTGTATCTTGTGATATCAATTCCAAATCTAATTATTTCCAATTCGCATTCTTAATTAGGCTATTGATTAGAGAACGTACTTGGAGAAATTAAAAAAAAACATCGTCGAGATTTCCCAGCAGGTGGAATAATGATGAGCAGGGGTAAATTTAACGAAAAATAGGAAATTTGGTTGACTTAATAGGTGACTTGATAATTGTCTAATTAGGTAATTGTATTCATTATAATCCCAATTGAACTCGTCCCTACTCTACATTTATAAGCGAAATTTAGTTCAGAAAAATAAAAATAAAAAACATTTTTGACCCGTGAAAACCGACAATGTGATTAAAAAAACATTTTTGTAATTTTTTTGAAGGTGGAAAAAGGATTGAAAGAATTAGAGGCGTTGATAAATGTCAAAGTCAGGTGGAAATGCAATAATTTGTAGTTCGCATTGCCAATTAAGCTGAGACAAATGGACATTTAACTAGTGGATATTTAAATAGACGAATGGAGTGATATTTTTGTGGTCAATAAAAACAATGTCAATGTAATGTTTGATTCGTTCTCTCATTAGCACTTCGTTCATCATTAATCAACGTGTTAATTATTTTTCTCTCTATATATACACCACTAGTTTAAGGATAATGTTAAAGTCCGAGTCTCGTCATCGAAGACTATTGGCAGATTTTGCCTTGGCACAGAATAGAAGTATTATAAATTTTCAAAGTCCACATTTGTTACAGACAGACGCGAGTATGTCGGAGTCTGTCAGATACTCTCCAATACCTAAGTCTCGCGGCAAAGATCTATAAAGACTCGAAAAGATAGCTAGGAGTCTCTGAAGACTCAGAAAGACGGCACGAGACCCGACAATTTTATCTCGGGTGTGCACTTTGAAATCAATGATTACGGGAATAAAATAGCGATCGTTGAGCTTTCTCATAAGTAATAGGATAAATCACTCCTGTATGTGAGTGTATACTTACATTTTCAATATTGAATTGTCAAAATTAAATCGGAGCACTCTGCTAATGAGATGTAAACTTGATTACTGCTACGTCACTGCACGAGGGCAATANTGAAATGCCAAAACTGAATCTAGAGAATTATTGAAATTAAAATAATGAAAAGTGACGAATACTAATTTGAATGAAAAATTAATCACATGAGTGAGAGAATAAGTCGAAAGGAAACATAAGAAATTTTCAATCACTCCTAAACACGAAAAAGTTGAAACCTCAATTGAAAAATAAACACTCGAATTTGATTAAACATTCAATTATATGCATTGAAGACTTATTCGAGATTTGTCAATTAAATTGATTTGTTTATTAACTTTCTTGTGAGAACATTTTCGAATCACTTCCCGCCACGTTGGAAACTTCATGAAAAATTGAAAACTGAATTGAGGAAATTGTAGGAACGTATGAAAATCATTGAAACAAACTAGGGCGGATTCGATTCAAATAAACTTGAAAAAAAAATGTTTCACTTCAAAATTGAAAACGAGTTAGATGATCAAAAACATTTGACACATTGAGTCACAAACTTCAATTTCACTTCGCGAATTTCACTCAATTTCAGTTTATTCAACTTGTGCACTTTGGAATCAATGATTATGGGAATAAAATAGCGATCGTTGAGCTTTCTCATAAGTAATAGGATAAATCACTCGGAGTGTATACTTACATTTTCAATATTGAATTGTCAAAATTAAATCGGAGCACTGTGCTAATGAGATGTAATCTTGATTACTGCTACGGCACTGCACGAGGGCAAGAGTGATCTGACATCGTCTGAGAATGCCACTTTATATGAAAGCATGGGGGGATCTTTTTTCCATTGTTTTTTTCTCATCAGGTGACAATGACTGTGACACAGTGTATTCTCACAGCTGATAGTTCGCAGCTGAGAGATGAGTTACTTTACAGCAATACCCTCAGTGAATTTCGAGAAATCCATCCAACGCTTTGGTGTAGTGAGCGATAAGGAATCCTCAGTTGCGTTTCGTATTTCACGTACATCATATGAGGTCCAGTGAAAAGAATTAAATCTAATTAAATTCATGCAGTTTCTGAAACATATAGCGCCATGCATCTTGGATAAACAGAATGGTTGTTAATGCAGTTTCTTTTATTTTAACATGAGTATCATTGCTCGTTTCAGAGGAACCAAATCAGAAAATAAACAATGTCCTATGGAATGACAAAAACATTCTCATGGTTCACAGAATGTTTCTTTTCACGAGTTGTATAGAGATGGATAATACTCATGTCGAAGAAAGAAAATGCATGAACCACCATTCTTTGTAATTAGGATGCACGTGATATACTTCAGAAACAGCAACAGTTTGATTCAATCTTTTACTGGACATCATGATGCATGTGAAATGTGGAACGCAGCTGAGAATCCCTTATCACTTACTACGCCACAGTGACATTTCAAAGACCGTTTTCCTATAGGAAATCCTGTAGGGAATCCTATAGGATATTGTCGTACGTGGCATTGCCTTGAATTTTGTAGAATGTCCTCGAAGAGGCAAGAATTTGATTGAATTTTTGGGATAAACCTGGAATATTTGAGACACCCTGTATATAAAATAGAAATTTAATAGAAATTGAATAGAATTGTTATGGACTTCCTATAGGAATTCAATAAAATTTCTAAAATGAATAAACTCTAAGATTTTCTATTGAATTTTTTTTACGTGTGAGATTATAGAATATCTTATAATCGACTCAAAAAAGTCGATAAAAAATATTCTACCCACCTTTTTGGACCACTTTTCTTCCTTCTGGCTGCAAGACATAATTTTCCCTTGCCTTCACCCCTTCCCTTCCGGTTTCTTAATTTTTTCGGCATAATTCAATGGTAATTCATAAGGGATTATCACTTCACTCGCGAAAACAATAGAATTTCGATATAAAAACTTTTTTGTTGATTTGCACTCCCATACGCCTTCGAGCATCGAAAACAAAAATGGCATTTACATTCCCTCACGCATGTAGATCCACGGGCGAGAGGGTTGCTACCTTATCAACCCATGCCGATTTGTCCCCAGAGGGAAAGATACGATCGCCCTCTGCGCTCGGGACTTCTGACATCGATTGCATCATCATCATTGTTCCCGCGCATGGGATATGGCTAGTAAGTACTTGTTTACGCCTCTTTCTTTCAAGAAATGACGTAGTTAGTTACGTGGATGTCATTATTGTATTCATTACGCGGAGTGTACTGCCGGTGAAGTGAAAAACGTGCAGTGAGTGTGTGATTTTTATTGTTTTGAAGGAAAAACGCATTGTGTGAACGGTGAGGTTATCGGTGCAAGGGGCGGGACGGCGATTATACCGGTAGAAGTGTTGTATTGTTATTGAATTGAAAAACAATCGGTTCCACAGTAAAATAAGAATGTTGCGACAAATGATTAGATATTGGGGCGAAAAGGGATGTGTGCACCAAAGTCATAATCATCACATTTTATTTTCATTGTTATTTTAGATAACGAGGAGCACAGGGAGGAGGGAATCGAAGAGCAGTGGCAAGGGGCGCAGCCTCTCCCCCCTGAGATGACAGCCGCCATGATGGCCTGGATGAGGCAGAATCTCCCGACCGTAAAATCTTTTCTCCTGTCTATAAATTCTAATATATTTTTCATAGAAAAACCTAGCGAATTTGCTAGACAATTTGATTAGATTTCTGTTGAACTTTCTAATTAGTTTTTGGCCGATTCCATTGAAGTGTATTGTACCGGAAAAGTCGACGGAAATAGATTTTTCGATAGCACTTATTGTATTGAAATATTTTCGATAGAATTTCTTAGGCTCGAATTTTCCAATTTTTTTTCATTACTTTTTAGTTCTTTTGCCATCAAGAGAAACGAAAAAACTTGGACAATTTGAGCCAAGAAGGTTCTATAGAAAATACCATAGTAGAGTAAGTTGTATAGAAAAATCAAATTCTGTTCATTTTTTCTATTGAATGTTTTTTATTGCATATTTATATCCAAATATCTAAAAAAAAAATCAATACATTTTTTTCCAGATGTTCGCTCAGGCACTGGAGAGAGCAGCTGCTAGAGAAAGCCATGGCCCCCTTGCAGATGCTCCATCCCCTGGAGAACTTCCCCAGCTTGATGGATTGCAGGAGGTAGGAGCTCCAGAAGCTGCTGAGGACATCTAGAGGGAACTCCTGGAGGAGCTGCGAAGGGCGAGGCAGGCTCGGCAGAGGGGAAGTAGAAGGGGTGGAAGGTGGGACAGATGGGACGGACGAATGGACGGCGGTTGGAGAGGTGGACGAGGGAGAAGGGTGGCGGAGGAGGGGGAAGACTGCCTCGTGGCTGGGTGACATTTTAAAAATGTCATAAAAAAAAAAATCTACATTTTCATAAATGAATTTTGTTTTATTTCATCTCCATTCTATTTTTTCGACATTTTAGGTAGTTTGGGGGGGGGGCAATTTTGTAATCGTAAGCGTCAAGGGGCACGTATGAAAAAATGTCATGGAAAACCCTAGCCAATTCGCTCGACAATTCTATTGAATTTCTATTGAAATTTCTATTAGTTTTTCCCGATTCTATGGAAATGTTGAATGGAAAATATACTATAGAAAAAGTCAATAGAATTAGATGTTTCTACACCACGTGTTATATTGAGATATTTTTAATAGTTTCCTCGGCTCAAATTTTCCCAGTTTTTTTGTTCAATTTTCTTGACGAAAAGAAAAAAGAAAAAAATTTAGAATATTTGAGCCGAGGAAATTCTACAGAAAATATCTAGAATAAATTATGCAGACAAATCGAATTCAACTTACTTTTTCTGCAGGATGTTTTCCTTTCAACATTTTAATAGAATCGGCCGAAAACTAATAGAAAATCCGACAGAAATCCTATTCGAATCCTAATTGTCTAGCAAATTCGCTAGGTTTTCAAATAAAATTCTTTCATGCGTGGGGGGAGATGCGTCGAGTAATCGTAAGGGTCAAACAGGTGAGAGGGGAGGCAAGATGGGTACCTACCCCTTCAACTATGATGATCACTCCACACGATTCTCCCATTTGACCCTTACGATCACTCGTCTCGACCCTCCCATTCGACCCTTGTGATTATTCGTCACGACTCTCCCGTTTGGACCTTATGATTACTGGACACGTCACTCCCATGCGACTTTTGTGATTACTCGTCTCGTCATTTCCATTGGACCCTTGTCATCGCTCGCCTCGTCTCTCTCCACGTATGAAAAAATGTAATAAAAAAACTTAGCGAATTCCCTAGAAAATTCCATTGGATTTCTATGGAACTATTAGTTTTTGGCCGATTCTATAGAAATTTTCAACAGAAAATATTTTATACAAAAAGTCCATGAAATTCAATTTTCCTATACAACTTATTCTCTTCAGATATTTTATATAGAATTTCCTCGGCTCAAATTTTTCAATTTTTTTCCATTCTATTTTTCTCTTATTTCCATCAAGAAAATCAAATAAAAAAACTTGGAAAATTTGAGCCGAGGAAATTGTATAGAAAATGTCTTAATAGAATAAGTGGTACAGAAAACCAAATTCTATTGACTTTGTGTATAAAATATATTCTATTGAGCTTTTCAATAGAATCGGAAAAAAACTACTAGAAAGTTCAATAGAAGTTCAATAGAATTGTCTAGCGAATTCGCTAGGTTTTTCTATTACATTTTTTTTGGAGCATGTCGTTTCCCCCTGATAATTACTCGTCTCGTCTCTCCCGACTTTTATGACCCTTGTGAAAAGCAACACATTTAAGAATACAGAATAAGCACAATTCAAAATTGCCGCGGTTGCTTGGGCTATATCATGTTTGCACAAACCCCCCACCCCGGGGCCCCGGGCTGCTTACGACCCGGCACAAAGTTACCCGTGTTCATAATGGCGCTATCTCCCAGTGTTCAATCGTCCGAAAACCAGTCGGTATTGCCAGGTGGTCGATTCATTTAAGGGATTCCCAATTGTGGCCGTATTGTTCAGAAAATACAGGTGTAAAAATATCCAATATGTGTGGAATAATGGTTCATGGGTCTGAAATTGTGTCACATTATGGTAGAGTGCTTGCGTGAAGTTTAATTAGTGTTTTTTTACGTGTGTGATTCGGCCGCCATTTTTGCGTTTTATAGGCATCGAAAAGTGAATGATCTAGTGATATTTTTTATGGAATTATTATATGCTGTATGATGAGATCCCTGGATCGGTGGTAATTAGGAGCGGATGGGCAGGTGGGAAATGGATTTCCGGGAGTGAATGAGCGGGTCAAAAAAATGTGCGGACACGTGCACGTGGTGTCACAAATCACTGTATTTTGTCAATTTAAATGTTCACAATAAATAAAGTCACTGAATATTGAGTCACTAACTAAACCGTAAGCAATGAGCGGACCGAAAAGTTGAGAAGAGATTGAGCTGACACAATAAAGATTATCCGATTTGCGAGAAATTGAGCGGTACAAAGAGAAGTGCTATTAACTGATTCCCGGAAACGAATGAGAGAGAGACACGGGCTTACAGGTGCCACGTGCCCTAATTCCATGGTCACATGACCTAATTTAATATAGATCATATGGTAATTTAGAGCGGTCCAGGAAGTGGCGCCTCAGGTGCTGGAATTAATAACCCCCAGTCATCTGAGGTGAGCGCGTCAGGTGTGCGTGAGTGGGGAGAGAATGGATGAGCCTTGCGTGCGTTAGTGTGAGGGACCTGTCAGCTGACAGGATTTCCAACATATGCTAATTATTATCCTCTCCCCTCTCAGACCCAATTTCGGACATATGGGAGGTCATAACCTTTTAGTTTGTGCGTAAATCATATTTTTTAGGGGCTTTTTACACCGACAATCACGGTCGACGGGAAAGCATTTTTTCCCTTAGAAAGTTTGGCGGGAACATCAAGAAAAGGGGGGGGGGAATTTATTACACCCGGGCCTTAAGTTAATGCCTCAAGCTTATGCTTTTCCATTTCCAAATATTCATTTTCATGAATAGAAATTGAATTAATTAAGGTAGTGATCGCTAGATACTTATCGGCATTCGTGACATAAAAGCATGAACAAGATCCATTCGACCATGGTGTCAACATAAAGCGACAACTCTCCGCAATGAGTGTTTCAAAAAACCGCGCCAAGTACGTTGGTCCTGAGAATTTACTGAACAGTTTTTTTCAAAGAAACACTCATATTGACACTCTTTTTCATTGACTTTGTGTGGATAACCACCCTTTTTATGGTCGTACCTACTCCGTAACTCATAGGAATAGACAATATTGTGTTGGCATTGATGAGTTCAAACTTATAAAATTTGGAATAGTACAAGCCGACTGCAGAAAAAAGCTGAAATTGTTTCTAGATGTTATGAAAAGTTCTGTGGTTTTTCAAAATCACAAGTTCAGCTTCATGAACTTGGCGCTCTTACTTATTCTTGCACTTTTTTCAATTTCCCAGAAACAATTATCCATTAATAAGTACTCGGGCATTTTTCCACAACAACGCATTGAAATGGTTACTCGGCATTTTTTCAATTTTTTTCTGAGAAACAATACAATTTTTTTTTGAAATTTTTTTTTACTGAGAAATAATACAATTTTTTTTTTAATACAATGCTTACAAAGGCGCACTTGGCCGGTTTTTCAAAAAAAAATTTTGTTTTTGTTTTTGGGGGATGTCAATCATTTTTCCTAACTGAGTGACTCACGTCACAAGGAAAGACTCCAGATAATATGCAACATTATTTAGATTTACTTTGCTCCAAGAACAAAATATGAATATCCTTGGAGTTCCTTGGCCATTGCTTTTTGGCAACGGTTAAAGCATCGACATCTATACACTCGCTTGTTTGCCTTTCAAGATATCGAGTACATTTAATAGCGAAGTGATGAACCGGGTTAAATCGATTTTGACTTTTGGCCAGTTTTTTATGAATATCTCGGAATCTAAGAGAGATAGAAATTTTTTTCTCATGACCTTATTTATAACCCCCAATGAGCTCTATACAAAAAACGTCATGGCAAAAATTTTTCTATCTCTTTTAGATTCTGAGATATTTGTGAAAAACTGACCAGTAGTCAAAATCGACTTAACGTGGATTACCGCTTCGCTACTGAATTCACATTTTTTTGTATCCTCACAAACCTCCTACGCTCCATATCTCTTGAATAAATCACCGAAATTTACATAGTTCTGGCATAAATAATTTTTCAAACCATCGTCACTTATGGATTTCCATTCAGAAAACACACAGAGAAAAAAAGTGGATTAGCTTTAGAAATTAGTTTCTAGATTTTAAAAACTCCTGTTTCTAAGCTTTATCCTTGGTGGGATCATAAAAGTTAACCAATTTGGGGATTGTCCTTAAGAACGAATATTTTCTAAAACCAATGCTGAATTTTTCTTAATTTTAGAAAATTTTCAAATTCAACTAAAAAATTGCGGCCGAGATATTCAAAGGGCGTAAGCGCCCCGTACATAGGGAGGGAAGCCCAAATATCCGGAATTTCAGATGTGAGGAGGAAGGATTTTGCAAAGGGGAGCAGGGGAGGTTCTGAATTGAGAATTCACAACCAAAGAAATGGAGTCATTGAGTTTTTCAAAAATATCTCAGAAACTATGGGAGATAGCGAATTTTTACAAAAATTAGGGGAGGGCGGAAGGGGGGAGGGGTGCATTGAGAATTCGCAACCAAAAAAATTGGGTCAGTGAGTTTTTCGAAAATATTTCCAAAACTAAGGAAGTTAGTGAATTTTTACTGCAAAATTGGGAAAAAATTTTATTCAAAAATTAGGGGTGAGGGCGTGTGTGATACATCGAGAATTCAATACAGCTTGTCTCCCCCTTCCTCCCCTAATTTTTGAATAAAAATTCGCTATCTCCCTAAGTTTCGGAGATATTGTTGAAAAAATGACCAAGTCAATTTTTTTGGTTGTGCATTCTCAATACACAACCCCTCCTTCCACTCCCCCAAATTTTGGTAAAAAATCGCTACCTCTCTTAGTTTAGGAGATATTTTTGGAAAAAAGATCGACTCAATTTTATCGATTGCGAATTCTCAATACACCCCCCACTCACCCTCAACACCCAAATTTTCGTGAAAATTCGCTATCTTACTTTCGGAGATATTTTTGGATAACCTCAACGATGACCCACCCGTTCATAAAACACCCCTCTTTGCAAAACCCCTCACTTTACAGTACAATTATTGCATAGACCGGGAGGGGAATTATCAGTACGATGAATTCCACAATGCTAGTAATTTGTTTTACCACGCGAGTGACTATTACCGCCACCATCGGAGCCAATGTGAACTACATGCTGCTTCACATGATTTCAGGAGTCCCACCAGCCTCTGTTTGGCCCATAGACATATAATACATAGACTACGGGTTCGGGTGGTGGAGGCTGCAAGATATAGAAAAGGAGTACCGTTTTGTCGATGGTTTCTCTCTTTGGGTGGGTTTTCACTCGTAGCGGATAGTCCGCAAATGACAGCGACTCATCCGCTAAAGTCAGCGACACACCTAACCGAAAGACGCCAAAATTTAAAAATTGGATAATTCATCAATGTAAATTCAGTAATTGGATCCAAATTCAATGAGAAGTTACAGACTAGGCGGAGTGCATATTCAATTATGCTGAAAATTTGGGGTTTTGAGAGGAAACGTCTGCTGATGTTCATGATAAACAAAGCAGTGTCCAAATTTTGCGCCTTCCGCTCGAGTATATCGCTGACTAGAGATGTGCGATATTGAAGGAAATATCGAAATCGCCAACTATCGATATTCTGAAAAAAATATCGTTGAACCGATATTTGTAGAATATTTCTCAGAGTGGAGCAAGAACGGTCACGGTGTGGGGGATACGTTCACTATGCAATGGCGACTATCCCCCTCTACGGCACCGTTCGACACAGAAGGAAACCGGCGACGAACACAACACTCTCTGTCCGTTTCGTGCTTTTTTCAATACACAGGAGGGATAGGGAACCCGCAGTCTATGAATTATATGTCCATGGTTTGGCCTCCTTCCCTCTGTTCTCCATGGTAAGACACTGTTGGCAATTCCTGGGATGCGAAAAATAAAAATTCGAGTCACGCTGTCAACTTGCTTGCTCAAGTCTGCCGTTTTCGTTTAGAAGATAATGGAAACGCGAAAAATGTGCATGCTAGTTTGTTGCTATGTGCATATCTTCGTAAATATAGAACGAATTAAATTAATAATTGCATCAGTGGAAAGCGGATTGATGATTTATATAGGGTAACTAAGGACAGTTTTCGTCTAAATAGTGGCATTTTTTATTAATTGATGAAAAATCAGTTGAGAGTAATGGAAGAGGAAGTTGTGTCGTGTATAGATACCCGGTACCTCTCGTCATTTTGTTGTGAGGTTAACAGGCATGACTTGGCCGATACGCTACCGCGTATCTCGATTTGTAATCACGTACATTCAGTAGCGAAGAGGTAAACCGGGTTAAATCGATTTAGAGTTTTAGTCAATTTTTAATGAATATCTCGGAATCTAAGAGAGATAGCGAAATTATTCTCATGACCATCTTTACAACCTTCAGTCCGCTCTACAAAAAAAGTCGTGACAATTTTTTTTTCATTTCTTTTAGATTCCGAGATATTCGTCAAAAACTGACCAGTAGTCAAAATCCACTTGACCGGGCTTGCCGCTTCGCTACTTAATTTTCATTTTTTTTTGTATTCAAACAAACCTTCTATGCTCCATATCTCTTGAACGAATTACCGGATTTTGTTCTTCGTCATTCACAGTGGTATTTTTATCTCATTTGGATTTTTATCGCTTATTTACATGGTACTCATAAATTATTTTTCAAAGCATCGTCACTCATGGATTCCCATTCAGAAAACATCTGTAATTTTTTTCATATTCTACAAGGGTTTCACATCTATTTGTTGAGGAATCAATATAATACTGTCAAATTATTGCACGGACGGGGAATGAAATTTTCAGTAGGATGAATGTTACCATTCTAATGATCTGTTTTACCACGCGAGTGACTACTACCGCCACCATAGGAAGCAATCTCAACTACATGCTGCGTTACATGATTTTAGGGGTCCCACCAGCCGCTGTTTGCCCTTCTTCCCTCTATTCTCCATGCCACTATATAACGTGAGACACTGTTGGCAATTATATTTCAGTCTCGTTCTCGGGATTACAATGATGATAATTACTAGTAGTACCGCCGCTTACGCCAGGTCGAGTCACAATTGCAGAGAGCAATTAAAAAAAATGAGCCCCGAGCGCCCCTTGGCGCCCTCGTGGACGCTATGACAATAAAAACGTTTTTTGTACTCGAGAGAGACACAACATTGAGAGCATTTGTATTTTAATATTTCTATTCAAAATATTAAAAACTGTTTTTTCTCTTCCAATTATGGCAAAGGAGAAAAAGAGAAAACGTGACAAGTACTCAGAAGATGAGCTTATCAAGAAAATAAGGAGATTGCAAGAAAAATTGGATCACAAGCGTGATCTAACCTCCAGAGGTAATTTTTCTTTTACTTCTGTTTTTTTTTTACATTCTTCTAAGACTACGTATACTCGTCATGAGTGAGATACGTTAGCGCCTACAATGGCTGGTAATCTTTGCACGAAGGAGGCAATAACATCCAGTGCATAAAAATGCAGTTACATCTCCAATGACTGGTGACAATTGCACGTAGGAGGCAATAACGTCCAGTGCATCGTAAAACTGTTGATCTTGTATCCACAGAACAACACAAACCTCAGGGTTTGCTCTATGAGGAGGAGGTCCTTAATCCCCCAACTGAGGATCAGAACACAGATCCTAATGGGATTCTCCAGAACTCTCCTGAGATTACAGAAACTACTGAGATTTCCGAGAGTTCCTTATCAGGCAAGACTCCCTTGGGGAAGGGCACGAGGTCGCCTGTGGATAAAAATCCAGCAGATATCGTCGATTTAACGTCGAATGAGCCTATACTAGACGACGAAACTCGAAAATTGTTGGGAGATGATCCAGATGAAGGGAAGCCAAAGGATATTGCCCTCCACCCTGATCTAGTTACCAGATGGATCAAAATGATCAAAGAAGGTCTATCAAAAGAATCAAAAGCTGAACTTTTGAGTAAATATGCGAATAAAGGGAACCTTTCTCTGGACGCTCCATTGCTGAATGCTGAGATCTCAGCCATTCTTAATGAAACTGGCAAAAAAGGAGATAGTCTTTCCATACAAGAGCAAAATTTTGCTGGTTCAGCTTTATCAGCACTGGGCCAGGCCCTCACAATGATTCTCTATGATGATGTGGAGCCGGTAGACCAATTGAAGCTAGTGGAATTGTTAGCAGATACAGGGAAATTCCTAACACAAGACAACAAAAGACAACTCCGGGTGAATTCCTTTATGGGGACAAGGTGGGGGAAGTTATCAAGGCTGCAAAAACCGCTGAGAAGTTGGAAAAAGAAATTTCTACTCAGTCATCGGTGACTCCATTTTTGACTTCAAGAAAGAGCCTTTTCGAGCAAAATGCTCGCTCGGTAAACTGGAATCGCCCTGCTCGAGGATCGAGAACCCTGATCAGGGCCAAAATCTGCCTCAAGCAGCCACCAAGTTCTCCAAATCTTCAGCAAAGCCTCGCCATCCTTTCCCTCCCAAAAATCAGTCAACTCCCCAGGAAAAACAATAGATCGTGAGGTAAGAACTGCAGGACGTTTACAACATTTCCAAAAAGCCTGGCTTTCGATCACAAAAGACAAGTTTGTCTTGGATTGTATCAAGGGTTATAGAATTTCCTTTTTTAAAAAGATTGATCAAATGAGGATTTTCTAAGTTAATAAATTTCCATTAGAAGATTATAATAATTTGGATATAGAAATTGGAAAATTGGAACGTTGTGGAGCTATCCAACGTTGTGTTGCAGTCCAGGGTCAATTTGTTTCACCCTTTTTCTTGATTCCAAAATCTAACGATTCTAAACGTTTCATTCTCAACTTGAAAGTTTTAAATAAATCAATTAAAACTCCACATTTCAAACTGGAGAATTTGCGAACAGCTGTAAAATTGATTTCCAAAGAGGTTTTTATGTGCACTTTGGATCTCAAGGATGCATATTTTGTCGTCAATATTCATGAAGATAGCAGAAAATTCTTAAGATTCACTTTTCGTGACAATCTTTATGAATTCACCTGTCTGCCTTTTGGATTGACCTCGAGTCCTTTTGTTTTTACTAAAATAATGAAAGCTGCAGTCAGTTTCTTGAGAAACCAAGGATTATTATCTACCATTTATCTGGACGACATTTTGTGCATAGGTAAAACCTATGAAGATTATAAAATTAATGTTCAGAAGATGAAAGACTTTTTGAACTCTGCGGGTTTTTTAATCAATGAAGAAAAAAGCAGATCAGAACCAAGTAAACAATGCAAATTCCTAGGAATGTTAATCAACTCAGAAAAGATGATAATTGAATAATTGAAACCTCTCTCCAAGAAACTACAATTGATAAAATCGATCGAAGCTTGTCTATCTAAACACTCTTTTAAAATTGGAGATATCGCCAGTCTCATTGGATCTTTAATTGCAGCCTGCCCGGCAGTTCCATATGGCATTCTGTATACAAAAATTCTGGAGAGAGAAAAATTTTTAGCCTTACTTATAAACGATCAGGACTTCGAACAAAGTATGAGTTTGTCGAGAGTGGCTCGTGAAGATCTTTTTTGGGGGAGAAATAAATTCCCCTCTGCCTTTTACAAAATTAGAAATTTGAGATACAAGAAAGAAATTTTCTCGGATGCCTCTTTAACTGGCTGGGGTGCTGGTTGTGAGGGATGCCACACAAATGGATTTTGGACTGTTGCACAACACAAATTACATATCAATTATTGAGAATTAATTGCAGCTTTCTATGCCCTTCATTCTTTCGCATCGGATTGTTCCGATTCCGAAATTTTAATCAGAGTTGATAATACCACAGCCCTTGCATACATCAGACGTATGGGGGGGATTCAATACCCTGAACTGAATCGTTTAGCTAGGAATATTTGGCAATGGTGTGAGACAAAACGTATCTGGATAGATGCAGAGTACGTAGCTTCAAAGGACAACGTTGACGCACACAGACAATCTCGCTCAACGAGTATTGATATGGAGTGGGAACTCTCTGACGTTGTCTTTAGAAAAATCATTAAACGTTGGGGTTCTCCTGAGGTGAATTTATTCGCCTCAACAATTAATGCTAAAGTTGAAAAATTCTGTTCTTCGAGGCGAGACCCAGAGGCTTGGAAGGTGGATGCATTCACTGTATATTCGACAGACCTCAATTTTTATGCTTTCCCACCATTTTCCGTGATTCGTAAAATGTTACGCAAGATAAAAGATGATAAAGCCTCTGGAGTAGTGGTAGTTCCACATTGGCCATCTCAGCCTTGGTACCCATTTTTCATGGACATGTTCTGTGAAGATCCTATAATCTTCACACCATCAGCTGATTTGTTATTATCACCCTACAGGTCCATGAAACATCCTCTGGCCCATCACCTTTCCCTGGTTTGCGGGAGATTAAGCGGTTAACATACCTGAGACAAGGCCTACAAGAGGACACAACTCAAATTATGATTCCTTCCCTGGCGGAATCAACAATACGTCAATACAATTCAAGTCTGAAAAATTGGTGGGTTTTCTGTAACTCATCCATGCTGGATCCTCTGGATTTTAACAAGAATTCCTTATTACAATTTTTCAATGCTCGTTTCAATTCGGGAGCTTCATTCGGGTCACTAAATAGTGATAAAGCAGCGATTACTTTCATTTGTGATGATGATGTTACTAAGGATTCCATGTTTTCTCGTTTTTTTAAGAGAGTATTTAAGTTAAGGCCAACTCAACCCAAGTATCAATCTATTTGGGATGTTGAAATAGCCTTGGAATGGACTGAATCTCTAGATCCGCTAGAATCCTTAAGTCTGAAGCCGTTAACTTATAAAGTCATCCTTTTACTAGCTCTAGCTACTGCACACAGAGTTCAAACTCTTTCTCTTATCAAACTTCACAATATTAGAGTGCTTGAATCGGGGGTTCAGATTGATATATCTGATATCATCAAAAACCAGGGGCTCCGCAGCCCAGGTTTTTTCTTCCACTATTTCAGGAAAGGATTAAAGTTTGTGTAGCTAGAGCTCTCATTCATTATTTAGAGATATGCAAAGATTTACGTGGTAATGAAGATACTTTGTTTGTAACCTTGAATAATCCTCACAATCCTGCGACATCGCAGACCATTAGCAGGTGGATAAAAAGCAGCCTCAAGGAGGCTGGTATAGACAAAAATTTCACAGCTCATAGCACAAGACATGCCTCTACCTCTGCAGCGAAATTAAAAGGCATTGATATAGGTCTCATTCATGAGACAGCATCTTGGTCAGACAAATCGAGGGTCTTCGCGAAATTCTATGATAGACCTGTGTTTGCTGAGAAAGGAACTTTCGTGTCTACTGTTCTGGGAGATAAAAGAAATATCTAATGGATTTCCAACTTTATGGTTTGTTTTTTCCTTTTCACAATGTTTAATAGACCAACAGTTTTTGGTCTCTTAGTTATAGCCTCAGTATCTAGGCTTTATGGATATATATAATGTTATATATATTGTAATATGATAAAAATCATGTACTGTTCCTCGCCTGAACTGACCGAGGATCATGGGGGGAAAATTAGTATTTTTACCTCAGCGAGGAGTCGGATCACCCAGGGCCACAATTGTCATTTAATTTTTTTTTATTTCTATTATTTACTTTCTTTTCATCATTCTCTCGAACTCTGTCGATCGCGCTCACCGTGGGTTACATGAGCTTCGGGACGAGGGGAGTGGAGCTGAGCATCGGGAATGACTACAAGTCGGCACTACAGCAGATGACGAGTAGCACACCGACTAGCACGCACACACCGAGTCTGGGAGACTCACACCACGCAGGACGCAAGAGACAATCGACGCACGCCAGCAGGCATCTCAGGCCTCTACGTGCGAACCCCCACCGCCTCACCGATGGATCGGGGGCGCAAGGCCGCCCAGTAAAAAACTCATGCTGCACCATTGAGGGAGCATCGGATTATGTTGGCTTCTGCGCTGTTCAATGCGGATCACATCCACCGACCGCGCAGCGCAGGTCTCAGTTCTCTGGAACTCAGGAACTGGGAATTATGACAATTTTAAAATTCCCAATTTAAAATCATATAATAACGCGGATTCACTGCGCTTCATCGCGTGATCGGAGTGGGGGTAAAAAATATTTTGAGGTTCCTCGGGGCGATGTACGGCTCCCATGGACACTCTTCGCTGGGGTTCAGCCATATTAAGTCGCTCTGCGCAATTAAAGTTTTATTATGCTCTTTGAGCTTCTTTAAATTGTTAAAACAATTATTACTTTGGTGTGGCTAGATTTTCTGGCCTTTTCCTGACGTCGCCGTACTAAGAGTCCAGACGAGTTTACCCTCGCGAGTTTCTCGCGTATCAAACGGTGAGTGTGATTTAATTTGTGAGTGCTCGCGTAATTTTTCGATTCACTTCTCCGGTGGCCATTTTGGATACGGTTTGAGTGTTAAAATTCGAGCCTTTTGCCTTCGGGACGCGGCACTCAGTGGCCTTTGGCCTCATTCCTTTATTTCCATTAGTGAATATTAATTATTTCATTCATATTGTTGCCGTTTATCGATTTTGATTTTGGAACTTTGTTCAATTTCTTCATTCGTGTGGCTCTCGCGTCGTCGTAACTTGCGGGTGATCCTCGCGTCTTAGCGTCTCCCACGCATCTCAAAAATTATTATTATTTCGTTTAGCTAGTTAGTATCACTAAGTTAATTACATTTTTTTTGGTTTGTATAGCGTCTTTGCTCGCGGGAGTCCTCTCCCGCACGTGTACAAAATCCTACGTTGACTCTCGTATGGACGAGTAAAAGAACAGACTTAACTCATGGATTAAAAATATATTTTTTGTTGTTGTAAAAGTTTGCATATTGTTGAGTTACGCTCATTGTAGCCTGTTCCCACATGCCTTCGGGGTTATCTGAGTTAGTCGTGGAACGCGGCTCAACGGTGTGACCTTGTCCTTTGGCGGTTAAAACGACTGGCACCCTTTTGGCATTTTGTCTCCTCTCGTTATTCCCGTCGTTCTAATTCCGGGTTGAGAGAGTCCAAAGGGGTCGCTGGAAGTTCCTGGTGAACCACGCGCCTGAATCCCGCAGACGTGCTTAGAAAAATACATCACAACTTTTTGGCGCCCGACGTGGGGCCTTCGGGCAAATCCACGGGATGAAAATTGATTTATTTATTTTTGTTTCTTTCAATAATTGAAAATTATTTGGTTTCACTTTATCTAAAATTTTATTTCGGAAAATTAAATTCTATTAAACTCACGCATATTCGAATTGATTCTCTCGGGATTTAATATCATCGGGCGAGTTATTCGCGTTGAATTAAATTATTTGGGGATTAAGATCCCTCAGCCTCGAGTTTAACACTCGTCTTGTATTCGGGTGTATCGACCCATTCTATTTCGCCTCTAATTTCGGGTTTGGTTACTTCGCGCTGGAATGTCGTGCGGAGAATCGAGCAACTACTAAACGCTCGGTATCGGAAGTCTCTCTCGCACAAATTCTACGGCCCGCTCTCGCTTCACGCATTCAGTGGGACTGGTGAGAATTGTGGGGAGTATAGATCGCGCCGTATCAGCTGTTCGAGTGTCCATGCACTCTCGGGCTTCACGGGTATTCACGCGGAGTCATTGACCTCTGGTCATATTAGCCCCGCCGGTTGGAATACCGCCCATATAATTCTTCAACTGAGAGGGTAGTTGCTGCAGATTTTATTTCTCTGCTAAGTTCCCCTTGAGTTCATTTTTTTGTCCTTTTTGAAATTTCTTTTTGTTTTTGCAAAAATTATTTTTTTCCAAGGATTATTATTTTTTGTTGAAAAAAAAATTATTTTTCCGTTTGGCAACAGTTATTTTTTTTTAAATTTTTTTTTCCCAAAGATTAATTTTGCAAAAATTAATTTTTTTTGTAATTAATTTTCTTTTCTGTACGAAAATTAATTTCTTGTTATTGCAATAATTAATTTTTTTCCTTCTTTTTTTTTCCCAAATTTTTTTTTTTTTCAGTATTTTTTTTTGTTTCCTCTGCTTTTTCGCACAAAAATTAATTCACCTCTCCGGAATGGTTTTGTTTTCTTCCGAGGACTGAATTAATCTTTCTTTTCGTTTAAGTTCAGACTTGAATTCACATTTTTGGTTCCAATTTATTTCTCGAATTGAGTTTTTTTGTTTTGCTTTTGCAAAAATTATTATTTTTGTTCCCGTCGCGAGGGCTAGTTAAAGTGGTTTGCTCTGGATAACCAAGCGTAGATTTGTTTGGGAATGAAGCCCTCCCATTGTATACCTCGGTTGTTAGCGCTAATCTAAAAATTTTCGTCCATTCGAGGATTAACAACTTGAATAAACATGGATGAACGTACGAAAGTGACGCGTTACCTCCGTTCCATGGACATCACGCGTCTTCGCGCGTTCCCGCCATCCGTCGGCGGTAGTCCAGTAGGATCGTATGACGTGTTAGTCGACAGAGCGCTTCGCGCATTATTTCGCATGAAGTACGATGGAGTACCATGGTTGCTGGCCGATGATTACATTGAGGGGTTGAGTGATCTCAAACTCGACGAATTCGATTTCGAGGGTGCCAATGCCGCGGGACCGGACTCAGTTCATAATGAAGAGCTCCAGCAGCCCTTACCAGATCTCTCGCGCATTGACCCCGCGATTCTTCAGCATGGGGTCGCACGATCCTCCATGCAACCCACCTCGACCACGACCACCTTCACATCAACCGCTGCGGACAGTGTATTGCACAACATGTCGTCCATGTTTGAAAACGTGAGCCGTAGCTCACGCCCACCGGTGATCCCTCAACACACAAGCTCACCTCAAAATAATAGGGGGTTTGTGGCAGGTGATTTACCCCAATCTTCGGTTCAGCAGACCCTGAACCAAACTCCGGGAGATAACCGCGGTTTGTACTATCGGAACCAAGGTTATCCAGACCCAGTTCTCCCGGAAGTGCCAACGAATACCCCAGAGAGAGACACCTCTAGATCCCAAGTACCACCTCCGATAACGGGCGGTCATGGGACCACAAATTCACATAGGTACGAGGGGCCTCAGTATTAACAAGGGTCCGAGGCCACCCCCCGCACTTAGTATGATCAAGTGGAGGGCCCCACCACCGTAGTCACCAGTGCCTTAAATCCGAATCAGGAAGCGTCGATCCTCGATCAACTCGCGTCAATTATTGACGCTCATACAAGGAATCAGCGCCATCAGCGCGTTCATTTCGCGGACGAAAGTCAAGGGCCTCCAAGGCCTACTATTTCAACCCCTAGTCATTCCCAGGCACCTTCGATGCCAGCGGGACTTGACCCGCAGGTATCTTCCCCAATCGCAGGTTTTTAGATGAATGGCCAATTCTATCTAAGTCCTATCGCCTCAGATGCCCGACTGGACCATCTGTCTCCTGGTCGACAAGGCAAACGTTATAACGCGGCCATGTTTGATCGAGTCTTGGGTTGGAAACTGAGTTTCTCAGGATTACCTCATGAGAGTATCGTCGAGTTTATTCGTCAGTTGAGAGTGCGTCAGGAAACCTGTGTTATTCCTGACGATGAATTATTCCAAATTCTGCCCACAATCCTTAAAGGTGTCGCATATAATTGGTGGGAAGACCGCCGCGATCGGTTCAGAACTTTTGAACAATTACGTTCCGCGCTTTTGAGTCGCTTCTCCAGCCCCATTGATACGCGTTGTCGAGCTATTGTCGACGTCATGAACAGGACGCAGGGGCCTCTCGAACGCGGGGCAGATTATTTGGACGCATTTCGTTTAATGTGGCGCTTATCGAATAATACAAATTTCTTGGAAGCAGCCCGTCTTGATATCGCTTACAACCATTTACGGCCGGAGTATCATCCGATGATTCATCGCAATGATTTCACGACGTTTAACGACTGGAGAATCTTGTGCTAGATTTCGACTGGAGGCACGATCGCACTGCGCTGAAACCTCCTCCAGACGCGCACGAGACCATTTACCCGCATTGCGCGAATGTTCCATCGCGCTACGCGAAGAAAGGGGGTAAAGCGGTTGTGGAAATGATCAATGAGGTCAGTGGGGCAACCGGGCCTCAGAAGCCCGCAAAAGTAAATTCAGATGCGAACAAATCCGAGCAGAAAAGTCAGTCTCGGAGGCCTTCCACTCAAAAAGCCCCTGCTGCTACTCAAGCTGCCGCGATTCAGCCTCCTGCTTCACCAGCACGGTCCTACTCAGCAGCGACAAAAGCTGCAAAACCCAAAAATAATTTTTCAGCTGCCGGACAGACGTCCCCAGCTAAAACCCCTCAGGCTGGCACACCACCAGCGACGTCGACATCATCAAAGTCGACGGATTGCTGCCATATTTGCCTGAATAACGGTCACAAACGCGCGAACTGTAAGCAACCGCAGACCGAAATCTTTTGCTATGTGTGTGGGACAAGGGGTGTCAAATCACCCGATTGTAAAAATCACCCACCAAAACAAACGGCCGGGGAAAACGCAAAGGGAGCGCAGCAATAAAGGGTCCCGCGCTGTTTCCCAAGGTTTCAAGGACCCAACCTACTCCTAAACCGCGCGTTTCAGACCGTCAATCCCCTAAATCGACTTTGGCTATGTCCCATGATAAGATTTCTGAGAACGAAAGGGATTTTTCGACTATCACGGTTCATAATAACCGCGGAACGCGGCTTTCTTCCAAAACTAGGAATCGAGGGGCGCGTTTCACTGATTCAAGCCGGGACATCACGCAGTCTGACGTGATCCTCAACAAATCTATATAATTGTCTAAGAGTAAAAATTCAAGTTCGAGTCGTAAACTGAACCACGGTACCGCAGTAACACTCGATAATGACGAGACTGAATTTCCACCTACGTATGAACGTTTGTATCGCGAGAATTCCGAGCGGCTGATCACCGATTCGGAACCTAATTCTACGATAAAACGGGAATCTAGGGAAAGTGAGGTTGCAGCTAAGCCGCAACGTCACATGGGGAGGAAAGTTTCGTAGCGACTTCGAGTCATACCGCGGAAAAACCGCTAGGGGCGCGGATATTCTTGCCGCTGTCAATGGGCTCATATGAACTGTATGCTCTGATGGATCCCGGAGCTACCAAGTCATGTCTTAGACACTTATCCGACTTGTGGATTAAAGATCTCAAGTTAAAGATTAAACCACCCGCGTCGCCGATCGCTGCAATGGCTAACGGGCACGCGGAAACGATAGCGGGGGATGTGTTAGTCTCAATCACGATTAAGGGAATGACACACATAGTAGAATTTCAGGTAACCCCTGGTTTGAATAGACCCGTGTTGTTAGGACTGGACTTTGTCCGTATTTTCGGTTTTGGCTTCGATGGTAGAGCGAATGACTGGTGGATAGACGGTGACGATCGTCAATTCCCGATTGAAACTCCCGATTTTACCTAAGCAAATGAGATTTCTGGGTTAGTACAAACAAATGAGACTGAATGCAAAGTAATAGATAAACTCGTGCATCGGTTAGTACCCCCACCACGTGAAAAAATTAAATTTACGAATTTAACGTCTCATAAAATCATAGGGCCGCGTGACCATACACCATTCAGGTTGAAAGGTTACCCGATGTCTCCAATTATCCAACAAGAACTCGTGCGGCAAGTAAAAGCACTCGTGGAGGCTGGAGTTATTCGCCCATCTGAGAGTACCTGGAATAATCCCATGNCCATCTGAGAGTGCCTGGAATAATCCCATGGTCATGGTGAAAAAGTCTCACGGAAAATGGCGATTATGTCTTGATTTCCGGTGGTTGAATAAATTAACGAAAAAGACGCGTATCCCATCCCGAATTTGGTCGGAATTTTGGACAAGCTGCGTTCCGCACATTATATCACCACATTAGATCTCAAACAGGCCTATCACCAAGTGCCTCTGGATCCAAAAATCTGCGAATTAACTCCGTTTTCTGTTCCCGGTCTGGGCACGTTCGAATTTGTAAGGATGCTATTTGATTTAACGAATGCACCCGCGACGTTTTAACGTCTCGCAGATAGGATTATCCGTCCTGAGCTTGAGCCCTTCGCGTTTGCATACTTAGACGACATCATTGTCGTCACTCAGACGTTTGAAGATCATCTCAATTATCTGGAATTAGTTCTCACGAGGCTGCGCGATGCAAACCTCGAAATAAATTTCAAAAAAAGCGTGTTTTGTAGTAACCGCGTCCGATATTTGGGGTTTATCGTGGATGAAACTGGTCTTCATATCGATCCTTCGAAGGTCGAACCAGTATTAAATTATCCGGAACCACCTACAATACGTCAAATTCGACGTTTCCTCGGTATGTCATCATGGTATCGGCGTTTTATTCCCGACTTTGCCGCGATTGCCGAGCCTATTACGCGCCTCTTGCGCAAAAATACTAAGGTTTAGGGTCTGCTGAACCGAAGATTGGGGGGATGAACAATCGACTGCATTTACGCGTATTAAAGCCGCTCTGTCGACTGCACCAGTATTATCCTGCCCTGATTTTTCGGTACCATTCACGATTTAAACCGATGCAAGTACTTACGGTCTTGGAGCCGTCCTCACACAAACAATTGATGGGGTCGAATATGTGATCGCGTTCGCAAGTAGGACATTAACTAAGCCTGAGCGAAATTATTCAGTCACACAAAAAGAGTGTCTCGCGGTCCTGTGGGCTATAGATCATTTTAGACGGTACATTGAAGGATATCACTTCACGATTATTACCGATCACAGCTCATTACAATGGCTCCATAATTCGAAAGACCCGGCCGGCTGGTTAGGAAGGTGGACGCTAGCGTTACAAGAGTACGACTATAATTTAGATCATCGATCTGGCAAGCTCCATGACGTCCCAGACGCATTATCGCGAATGTATGAAGACCAGTGTACCAAGGCCGATGAAAATGAGGTTAACGCTGTTGGAAACCCCGACTTGTCGACGGTAATTGGCAATGAGAGTGAGGCGGAGGTGGAAAATGAGTGGTATTCACGCAGAAAGGCGTCTGTAATCCGAGAGCCAGTTAAGTTCAAGGGGTGGAAGGTATCGAACGATCAACTGTTTCGATACCGACCAAACCCCCTGGTTTTGACGGTTGCGGAGAACCTCGATGCGTGGAAGCTCGTTCCCCCAAGATCGTCACGAATAGATATTATTTCTGAATCTCATGACCTACCGCGTTCAGGTCATTTGGGAATTGAAAAGATGCAAGCTCGAGTAGCCCTCGCGTATTATTGGCCAGGAATGTCGAAAGACATAGCCAAATACGTCACATCATGTGAAGTTTGTCAGACGTGTAAAATCTCACAGTTACAACCTGCGCGTTTGATGGGACAACGCATTTTTCAGGAGCCGTGGACAGTGGTTGCCGTGGATATCATGGGCCCTTTCCCTCCGAGCAAATCAGGTTATGTTACCTCTTAGTTTTTCAAGATCTGTTCACTAAGTGGGTGGAGGTGACCCCATTGAAAAAGGCAAATGGTAAATATATCATCGCCGAATTTGAAAGTCTGATAATATTCCGCTGGGGAACACCTAGAGTGATCCTTACAGATAATGGTACGGAATTCAAAAATAAATTAATGTAGGAGATGGCGAGATCTTTTGATATCCGTCATACAACCACTCCGCCGTACCACGCGCAAGCCGAGCCAGTGGAACGCGTAAACCGCGTCCTCAAGACGATGATTATCTGTTTCATTGAACAGGACCATCGAGAATGGGATTCACACTTGCACGAATTTCGGTCAGCATATAATACCGCGCTCCATAGTTCACTCCATGTCTCGGCGCATTCTTGAATTTTGGTCGTCAGCCCCGCGATAGTTTATTTTTGCGGAAAATGAAGGCACTCGACGAAGAAATCGCGGTACCGAACACGGCCAGATGGACAAAACGTATGGAACGCATGACGGAAATTTATGATTTAATTACTGACAACCTAGATAAATCTTTCGAGCAACAAGCTCTTTATTACAATTGTCATCATCGTGACGTAAGATTTGCAGAAGGCGATTTAGTTAGGTGTAAAATCCGAACATTATCCTCGGGGCCGAAGGGCTTTACGTTGAAAATCGCGCGTAAATGGAGCACTAAACTATATCGAATAAAAGACATTAACTCCGATTTCGTTTACGTGTTATTAGATGAGGAAGGGAGAGTCGCGGGACGTCACCACATTAAAGATTTAAAATTCGTGTTAACCGCGGATGACGAGCGACTCGCACGCAACTCGGACGACTAATGAGCCACGGCGCAAACTTCCCCTTAAAAACCTCATACCATTCACTCATCATTAACCCCTAACATTATATGTCCGTTTTGGTTGTTTTTTTTAATGGCAGAATTGCCCTTGGTTTTTTTTGTTTCATGGCTACTGGGTTCCGCTCCTCGCGGGCTTTGTGAAATTTAAGGTATTGGAGACGTCATTGCACGTCATATTACACTCACAGGCGCTCGCCCCGGTAGTTCAGTCTGGGGGGGGGGGGCAATTGTAACATGATGAAAATCATGTACTGTTCCTCGCTTGAACTGACCGCGGATCATGGGGGGAAAATTAGTATTTTTTCCTCAGCGAGAAGTCGGATCACCCAGGGCCACAATTGTCATTTTATTTTTTTTTATTTCCATTATTTACTTTCTTTTCATCATTCTCTCGAACTCTGTCGATCGCACTCACCGTGGGTTACGTGAGCTTCGCGACGAGAGGAGTGGAGCGGAGCATCGGGAATGACTACAAGTCGGCACTACAGCAGATGACGAGTAGCACACCGACTAGCACGCACACACCGAGTCTGGGAGACTCACACCACGAAGGACGCTAGAGACGATCGACGCACGCCAGCAGGCATCTCAGGCCTCTACGTGCGAACCCCCAACGCCTCACCGATGGATCGGGGGCGCAAGGCCGCCCAGTAAAAAACTCATGCTGCAACATTGAGGGAGCATCGGATTATGTTGGCTTCTACGCTATTCAATGCGGATTACATCCACCGACCGCACAGCGCAGGTCTCAGTTCTCTGGGACTCAGGAACTGGGTATTATGACAATTTTAAAATTCCCAATTCAAAATCATATAATAACGCGGATTCTCCGCGCTTCATCGCGTAATCGGGGTGGGGGTACAAAAGATTTTGAGGCTCCTCGGGGCGATGTACGGCCCCTACGGACACTCTTCGCTGGGATTCAGTCATATTAAGTCGCTCTGCGCAATTAAAGTTTTATTATGCTCTTTGAGCTTCTTTAAGTTGTTAAAACAATTATTCCGTCCCGGCGGGCGCAAAGTTACATTTCCCTCCCGCCTCCCGTTCTCGTTTAGAAGTTAATGGGAACGCGAAAAATGTGTGTGCAAGTTCGTTTCTATTGTGCATACCTTCGTAAATATTGAACGGATTAAAATAATAATTGCATCACTGGAAAGCGGATTACTGATTTATACAGTGTAACTAAGGATAGTTTTCGTCTAAGTGGGTGCATTTTTTATTAATTGATGGAAAATCAGTGGAGGGTAGTGGAAGGGAAAGTTGTGGCGTGTGTAGATACTCGGTAGCTCTCATCATTTTGTTGTGAGGTTATGAGGGGCGATTTGGCAGATACGCTACCACGTATTTCGATAATGCAAAAAGTAACGGCCATAGGTTTTCTGCCAAGTAGGCTCGAACCCCTGCTTGTTTATGTTGTTTTTGCTTCATATTGGAAGCAAAAACAACATTGCATTTGATCGATTTTTTGACTCGCTAATTTTGCTTGGAAATGATGCAGAATGGTCTGAAACGGAAAAATACGAAGTTTGAGAACCATGTCTGTGTGTGATCATGTCCAGTCGGTGGTCACTTTTTCTTAAAATTAACGAATAAACGGGCAAAATCATTCCAAATAATTTGAAATTTCGTCAGTTTATTGGGATATATTGGGACTAACTCTACGCCAAAGTTCAGCTGAATCCGTCCATTAGTTTTTGAGAAATAGCGATTTGTTTTTGTATGCTTTTTCCCAAATATCTCGGAAAATATCCAACCGATTTCAATATTTTTTTGTTAATATTCGTCTTGATGTCCTCTGTCATAATCATTCGAAATATATATACTCATTCATATAAAGTTTTGGAGATATATCGATTTTTTTATTTTTACCTCAAAATCGTTGTTCGGTCTCTAGCAGACGTAAAAATCGGTATATCAACTTGCAATTTGGTACGAATGTGCCTGTAGTAATAACAACGGTTCGTATTGAATCTGGGCTGAATCAGATAATTAGTTTCAGAGATATTCAACTTTGTATGTAAATGTAATTTCTCCAATATCTTAATAATGAGTCAACTTATTGCAATAATTTTTTTTCTCGAACTGTTCGTCTTTTTATCTTCTATCGTAATCAATCAAAATATATATACCTATTCATAGAAAGTTTTCGGGATATTTGCATTTTCCTATTTTTGAATAAAAGTCGTTGTATGTTTTCTAGCTGATGGAAAAATCGAAATGTCAACTTGTTTTGGCCGGAATTCACTTTTGCCCACTATGACATGGGTAAAAGTCTGGGAAACCTTTTGAAACTTTGGCTTCCAGTTAGGATTATCAAGCAACTGTCCTAGATCAAATTTGAGGTCGATATATTTGATAGTTCTTGAGATGGAATAATTCACCCAAAATTCTTGAAAAAAAAAAATACGCTTCTATATTTCATCGTTTATTTGCACATCAGAATAACTGAGAAAGCCATGAAATATGAATGTAAGGTTTTTTCATATTTATTTTATAAAAACAGAGGAAAATGAGACAGAGCTTATAAACATTTATAGATGACCGCCGCCGCACCCTATCACTACCATGTGACCACTACTGTTTCTCATATTTAGTTATTCTAATAATTTCGTTATTCTGACTAGATGATTCTCAAATGGCGATAATGAAAAGGATGATTTTTCCATAAATAGGAAATAATAGCTAACGATATTTTGCATGAAGTATGAATGGGATTGCCCTTAATATTTTCAAAAAATGGTAATTCTTATGAGTAGATAAGTAATACAGATTCTGGGGCAACGTTTTAACGAAGACCTTGTCAGAGGGCCCCCGCGAGGGTGCTCGGTGGGTGGAAGGCCTAATTAATCCGCGCTAATTAATTAATTAATTCATTAATTACGTAAATAATTAATCAATTATCAAATTCATTAGTAGGTTCTGGGGCAAGGGTCTAGCGGAGACATGGCCAAACGGCCTCCGCGAGGGGGCTGGGTGGGTGAAAGGGTTAATTAATTCGCGGGTCGCGGTTTGATTCGCCGTTAAATTCGCCGGTTAATCAATTTATCCACGGTATTGGGCTAAAGGACCCTCACGAGAGGGCCGGGTGGGTGAAAGGGTTAATTAATCGGCGGTTGATTGCGTAATTCGCGGTCAGATCCGCGAGGTCGTGGTTTATTCGCAGGTTAATCAATTAATTTGCGGAAGGATTTTTCGAAAAATCATCGGGCGCAACACTGATAACGGTGGGAAATGTATCGGAAGAGCGTACTGTTCACCTGAGAAGACATGTGTACACACAAAGGCAAGTTTATTACACTTGGAAGGAAGGAAGGGCACCGAGGTTTCTGAAAATGATAATTAATTTTTTTACCCTGTTTTTTCGTTCATTCAAACGCCCAGGGCAACCACCAGAAACATGAATTCCTCCAAAATGTCACGTCATCAGGAAAATTCGTTGTATTAACCTTCGGGGAGAGTGTTGTCTCGAGAAGCTGCTATTCACAGAGCAGTGCCGAAATTCTCAACATCTGTTTGATAGACTGGAGCAAACTCTGTGGTGCCTTAACGTACCACAAGGATGAAATGTTAATCAGTTGTTGCGTCCATCATTGCTGTATCAACAAACATTTCGAACTTCCTGTATATTGAGTAAATATCAACGAATTTTTCCTACTGTAACACATGTTCACCAGATTTTTGCTAGCATCCCAATGAAGCGGCTAAAGTATACTGACAATTTCAAAATGTTTATTGTCTAAGAATTAAATGTTGCTATTTTGTTAATAATTTAAGACCACTTGGCATTTTTCCACGAGTCACGTGATTCTTTTTCAGTCAATCACATTGCATTTTCCAGAAGTTTTAAGCATCGACACACGTGGGTGTGTCGATGCTTAAAACCACATATGCGTCTATATAAACTAAAAAATGCGTTGGTTTTTTATCAGTTATTTAGTGTCTCTCTATCGCGAATAGCATGGATCCTAACACTTGCCGAAGACTATTAAGGTCATTGGAGAATGCATATCAAACAGTGAAAACGACTAGAAGACCCCGGGAAATTCAACAATGGCTTAAGCACAGGAGCACAGTTTCGGAGAACATGCGAGGAATCAATGGATTTTTGAGAAGAAGTACGAGTCATAGTGAGAAAAGACGTTTCTCATATGTTAGGACGATTAAAAACTTACCATGCCCGATTTAGAGACTTGGAAGTGATTGGAGGAGGTTTATGAGGTACTTTAACTGATAGAGTCCGGTGGAAAGACTTACAGAATGTTTTTGACCGCCGTATGAGTACTGGTATAATCGTCAACATGGAAAATCTAGACATACCCTACTTTTTGGATGATGTGAGATGAATGCTTTGTATACGTTTAAAAAATATATTGAAACAATAACAATGTTTGAATATGAATGTAGTGTTAACATGTAAATACGAAATTAGAAGGGATCAACACATTATTGAAGAAGAGAAATATTTTAATACGAAAAATGAAATAATTCTTGATTCAACCAACATTAGACAGTGGTTTGATAAGTATATTAGAGAAAAATTTCTAGTAAAAGCAGATGAGTTCCAGGAAAAAGACTCCGAATGGAAATTAGTTGATGTCATTAATGTAGAAGTGAATATAAATAAATATAATCCATTGTGGGGAGGATCTAGCTTCATTGAAGTACCTGAATGGATTAAAAATAAACATCCAATTGTGAACGTGCAAAATAAGGATGACTCATACTGCTTCTTGTGGTCCATCGTGCCCGTTGCAATGTTCCAGACAAAAAACGACCGAATTCATATCCTCCTTTCTGCATGATAATAAAAAATTTCGGTATGTTCAACTACCCCACGGCATTAAAAGACATTCCAAAGTTCGAGAAAGTGAATGAATTGTCAATTAATGTGTATGGAATTGATAGTGATGAAGAATCCAATAAAGCTTGGATTGTGTCATTATATTTAAGTCAACGTTCTGCTACAACATTGCCAGATGAAGCAGCCACGGTTCACCTTCTCCTAATTGAGAAAGAAAACGAAGAGGATGACGGAGGGGAAAACATTTATCGCTATACATGGATTTCCAACTTATCTCGTTTACTCAGCTCTCAGATTTCAAAAACTCGATATAAAACACTTATATGTGACAGGTGTTTATGTCACTTTTTCAAAAAATTAACCTACATTAATCATAGGATCGATTGTGTATCAATCAACAAGTGTAGAATGATTTTTCCTTATGGTGCTGAGAAGAATTTGAAATTTCAAAATTTCAAAAATAAACTAACTGTTCCATATGTTGCGTATGGTGACACCGAGTGTTAATTGGAAGGAGTACCACACGATGATATGCAAAACACTAAAATATATCAAAAACATCTGCCGTTCAGTGGAGCATTTTACGTAAAGTGAAGTTACGATGATTCAATGTCCAAATTCCATGTTTATCGTGGAAAAGATTGCATCCACTGGTTCATTACACAGTTACAAACATTGGCTATTGAAATTGATGCAGAACTCAAGCGAAATGATCCCATGATTTTGACTGCTAAGATGGAGCGAACCTATATGACCGCCGAAATTTGTCATATCTGTCACAGGGCTTTTACGGAAAAAGCTGTGAAACATCGTGATCATTGTCACTTTACAGGCAAATTTCGAAGTGCCGCGCACCCTAGCTGTAACCGCAATTACACTGAATCTTGCGTGGTTCCAGCGGTATTTCACAATTTATCCGGCTACGATTTGCATTTTTTTATTAAAGCCCTAGCCAAACAGTTCGATGGGTCAGTGACATTACTACCCATCAATAAAGAAAAATATATTTCTTTTACGAAAAGTGTGGCACAAATCAAAGTTCATTTAAGATTCATTGACTCTTTTCGATTTATGGCTAGTAGCATCGAAAAATTGGCTTCGTATTTGGATGCAGAGAACAAAAAAATTACATCCGTTTATTATAAAAGGCAACACCTCTTTGAGCTAGTCACACGCAAAGGAGTTTTCCCATATGAATACTTGGATAAGTAGGAAAAACTGAATGAGCGACAACTACCCCGGAAAGAAGACTTCCACTCTCGTTTGAATGATGGACACATATCGGAGAGAGATTACAACCATGCCTGTGATGTATGGAGAAATTATTGGTATCAATACACTCGGTGAATACGCAGATTTATATTGGAAAACCGACGTATTGTTGTTGGCAGACATTTTTGAAATTTTCCTAGAGAGTTGTTTCATTTCATATGACTTGGACCCTCTCCACTATTACACTGCGCCAGGCCTGGCTTTTGACGCAATGCTGAAAATGACTGGAGTTGAATTGGAATTATTTCAAGACCCGGAAATATTCTTCTTCATCGAGAGAGGTATCGGGGGAGGATTGTCACAGTGCTCAAATCGATATGCAACAGCTAACAATCGATATATGGGGCAGAATATGAAGCTGGTGAAGAAACATCTTATTTAATATATTTGGATGTGAATAATTTATGTGGAGCTGCAATGAGTCGTCATCAGCAATGGGGAAACTTTGGTTGGATAAAAGATTGGTCATTGCTCAACATCCACGAAATTCCAGATGACTCAAAGACTGGGTATATTTTGCAGGTTGACCTGGAGTATCCAGAGGGACTACATGAGCAGCATAAAGACTTGTCGTTGTGTCTAGAACATATAATCCCACCGAACGGTCGAGCAGTTTCCGAAATTATTAACCACGTTGAACTAAAAAAAAATTAATTTATTGATTATAAAAATTAAGAGCAATATTGTAAGCTATGACTCAAAGTCACTAGAATCCATAGGGTGTTTAAATTCTCTCAATGTTCGTGGTTAAAAAGTATATTGACCTCAATACTCATCTGCAAAAAAATTCCTAGAACGATTTAAAAAAAAAATTTTACAAGTTGATAAATAACGCCGTTTTCGGTAAAACTATGGAGAATGTGAGGAAACATCTAGATGTGAAACTCGTATCAAAATGGGAGGGGCGATGGGGTGCAGAGAGTTGGATTGCTCGACCCAATTTCCATAGCAGTATTATTTTTGATAAGGATTTGGTAATAATTCAAATGAATCGTACAAAAATTAAATTCAATAAACCAATATATATAGGTTTCAATCTTTTCGATATTTCTGAAACCTACATTTATGATTTCCATTATGATTATGTGAAAAGTACTTTAAACGATAGGGCAAAATTATTGTACACCGACACACGTAGCCTTATTCATCATTTTAAAGTAGATAATATTTATAAAGTTATGAAAGACGATATAGATAAATTCGATACTTCGGATTACCCAGAGGATAATGTATATAAAATGCCTCTAAAGAATAAGAAAAAATTAGGTTTAATGAAGGATGAGAATAATGGTAAAGTAATGACAGAGTTTGTGGGACTACGTGCAAAAATGTATACTTTCAAAGTGTCTGGTGCAGATCGGGAAAAATCGCGTGCCAAAGGAGTTGAAAGATCGACATTGAAACGTATCACATTCGACGATTATAAAGCATGCTTGGAACAGCATAAAAATGTTTGGCATCCTCAAAATATGATCAGATCTGTCAAACATGACGTGTTCACCAGCAATCAGATGAAATTAGCTCTAAGTTGGCACGATGATAAACGCATTCTCTTGACAGATACAACAGACACTTTGCCTTATGAATTTAAAAATAATGCTATTGTAAATAACTTGTAAAGAGAAAAGAAGGGAGAATAAATGAAACAACAATTTTTTTCAAAAAATGCCTTTATTCATTTAAATTCTTCATACACGAGTCTCATTAATCCACTCAATGCTTATACTACCATCTTCATGCTCTCTACACACTAAAAAAAGTAATAATGCTATAAGCCAAATTACGAATATTCCCAGTACTGTCGCTAAAAATAATGCAGTATTGGATGATTTCTCATATTTTTTAAACTTATCTAAAAACTCATCGAGTTGAATATAATACGTGGGAAGTAAGTTTACATATTTTTGTACTATCGGTGTAACATTGAGGCTTCTAGCGGTGATATATTCTCCTGATATCTCCACAAATTTTTGGTACCCAGGCATCGTTGCATATGATGTAAAAACTTCACATCCCACCTTGATTTGAAGAATCCCTGTGCCTGAGATATTCATTGCATCTCTCCATTCACCTCCACATGAAATATTCACCTCCTCTTTCTTTGGCACTGAGTAAAGCCAACCCTTTTCAGTTTGCTTCCAATATGACTCAATGGTAGAACTCAATTTGATATTACAATCAGTAAGAGGTGATAGTTGTCTACCAGTCGTGAACATTGCAGCCTCACAAATTGGTTGAGATGTAGCATCATAGAATGGGTACTTCAGTTTACAAATATAATGCTGATGATCAGCTGTGATCAAGCATTTGGCAATGTCTTCAGAGCGTACCAGGGTATAATCATGTTGGCTAAGCAGCAGGTAGTCCCCTCGAGGTTGAATATAAGCTGATCTTTGACGGTTGTCATACACTTGTGCGGTAGGATATGGATACATCTTGTACAAGTAGTAAATTGTTGGTTTCAATAATGGAATGTTCAAAACTACTATCAATGTCTCCAATGAAATCCAACATTTGTCATACAAATTTTTAATAATTTTTCAGAGTGCAATTGTTCACTGGACAGAGGAAAAACCCATAATCGATCCTGATTCGTTGTGATAAAATGATTGACTGCTTTCTCAAGTATGTCATATGTAAATAACTCCGGGTGAACTACTCCCGCCTTTGCTAAATACACTGCATCAATAATTGTCTGCAAAGTATACTGATAATTGTCCAACTCCATTATCAAATGATCACTCCAATCTCTCATTTGATTCATCATTGTATGATATGGTTGCCCATAAAAAGTTCCATTTTATGCCATCTTCTCAACGAACTTGACAGCATCGTGAAGAGCTGTGAGACTTATGACAGTTCGATTTTTCATTTGATCAAGTTAATCATGCAAATGATGCAATCCTGTTTGGATTATATGTGTTCGAGAATTATCAGTTGTTTTATTCATGATTCTTCCATAATCAAGTTGAGTTTCATTCAATGATCTAAAGAAAGTCTCTGAAATGATTCCAAAGAATCCTGTGTTTACATGTTTTCTTTCACTCATTGATTCATTCATGAAGAAGAGGAATTGGTTGATGTAGTTTTCCACACTCTCCTCTTTCGTCAATAAATTTTCCGCTTGGAGACCGGTTACACATTTTTCATCCTCAGCATGGTATTTACATGTTTAGTTTCATGTTTTCGAGCATTTCTCATGTTACCAACGGTCTCTGAGAAATGAATTTTCTCAAGTCGATGTAAGTTGCAAGACGCCATTCCGCGGTTGTGAAGCGAACTCTCCCTGCTACTTTATAATGCAAACCGCTTTGGCTATGAATTCCCGTATTCAGGAAATCCACAGCCTGACAGAGTGACACCGCGAGGACTTGTAACACAATAGGCTTGACGATCATGTTGTCCAGCTCAACAAACACACTAAACTGATGATTTTGAAGATGAGTGGAGGCTGATATAGCTCTCGCTGCCCCCCACCCCCATTTTTTTATTGTTCAATATTTATCCAACTATTATGGCTGCTATTGAATCCCAGCCATTCAACATAATGTCTGTTTCCATTTTTTTCAAGACTTTTTCTACGAGATGTACATCTGGATGTTTCGTCTTCAGTAATTCTTCCTCATAGAAACTGCCACTAATTAATTCATTTTTATAATCCTTTAGCTTATATATGATCGGATTGGTGTCATTAATTTCTCGAATAGTGAATATTTCCGTAGTCCAATTGGGGGTATATCCTTTCTCGAAAACATGTTTTGCTTTGCTTACACGAACTTTATCACCCACGCGAAATTTCGGTCTTCTACTGTTCACACGAAAGTCGGCGTAAATAAGGCGTAATTTTTTTGCATTTTCTGTTGTTACATCAACAGACAATAATAGTTCGATGTTTTCTATGGTTATATTCACGTATGGGCTCTGGAAACATATCAATCCACTTGTAATTTCCACGCAAACTGAACTGTAGCGATATGTTACTCTTCAATGTTCGATTGAATCGTTCACATATGGATGCTTTCAAATTACTGAATGTGGAATATAAATTGATATTATGTTCTTTCATTAATGCTTGAAATTCAAAATTGTAGAATTCGTCTCCACCATCAACATGGAAATGTTTCGACACACGCCCCCGTTGGAGGATAGAACTCATAGCTCCCGCAACATCCTGAGCATTTTTTCATTTTATTAGCTCAGCCGAAGCAAACTTGGAAAAAATATCGATTACAGTGAGCAAAAATCTATTTGCATTATTGCTTTTCGCGTAAGCTGTCATATCCACCAAATCTGCCTGCCATGGTTCATCCAGATCACGAATGTTGACTCGTCGCCGAGGATAATTTCTTCGTGCTTGACGATGTAATTCTGTCACAACATCCAATTTATTCTCCGATATTTTTGGGATCGCTCGGTATTCTTTCCACTAGTCTCATTAATCTACCAATTCATCTATTAATATCCGCACACTTGCGTTTTATATCAATTTGCAATTCGTTAATTTTTATAGTTAGAGTCTCTAGTGTTACACCATGGTGCGGGTCCACTGGTGTTGCAGCATTACACAGCCTTTTATTCTGAAAATTATAATTACCATCTGCACTTAGTTTATAACCAACGCCGGGTGGGCCTCGATTGTAGCAGCCACTATCAGAGGTTAAGTGGCGACCAAACACGTCAACACTCATTTCGCAAATGACAACAGATGGCAATGTGCATACTCTAATATATAATTCCCGCCTCGCGAAGTTCTTCGATAATTGATATAATTTTGTTATCATGACTCNGCTGACTTCAATACTTCGTTCTCAAAGTGTTCCATGAATATATTTGCAATAATCGGGGAGATGGGAGAACCCATTGCTGCTCCTGATTTTTGCTCATAGAATTCTCCTTCGAACTGAAAGTATGTAGAAGTCAGGCAGTGCTCAATTAAGGGAAGGAATTGGGAATAAATGTTATTGGAATTCTTGATGATTTCCAAGGTTTTTGAGATTGGGACGTTAGTGAAGAGTGATTCTACATCGAAACTAACTAAGATATCATCTGGATAAGATATCATCNCTGAGTCGCTGAGCTCTCATGAAGGTAGGTAGAAGCCCCATGCCAGAGTATTTTGATCCAACAAAATGTGAAATATATTAATCATATTTCTCACTCTTCAGCTCTCGGATGCCTCCGCGAGATTTATAATTTTTTTGATGCCGATTAGTTGCAAGTATGATATTCTTATATGCATCAATATCACTCTCACTAATTAGAGTGTTAT